>NW_018165646.1:47592-63142 GCF_001263595.1 Phalaenopsis equestris
CGTAACTCCCCCCCTTTTTAAACGCCGACAGTTATCAATCTCCTTAACCTTTTCCCCAACCCATTTGGTTTCTTGAATACATAAGTTATTAATGTTTCTATGAATCATAATATCAACTAATTTCATTAATTTACTATTGCGAGTACCTATATTCTAAGATCTTATCCTAATATTAGTTTCATTAGTTTCATGGATTAGCTTTTTTACTCTCATCAGTCCGTAATGTGGAAACCATTGCTTGTTTGACACTACACCAGGGCACCGGTGTAGCGGCCCTTGCACACTTTTCATTGTATTCAGGTCATACAATGCGTCACTTCCAAGGGACGCTCTAGCACTTACACAAAGATAAAAAAGATTCATGTCATAATTATTTTGACAAGTTATATGCTGGCAGTCAACTACTTAGTGCAACTCTCAAATTTTCAAATCCGGGCTTGGGACCGACAATGACATTGTTAAAGGAATATTAAAATAAAAATAAAGTAGCTTAGAGAAATGAGGGAAGTAGCTTCTAGGTGACGCCCTAGCACTTACATCCGGGCTTTGTAAGTTCACTATGACAAAAATAAAAATATTAAAATGAATGTGTGAAAAAATTTTTTAAGTATAAAATAAAAAATGAGCACATTAGAGAAATGAGGCGAGTAGCATATATTAAATATATAGTACAACAACAACAACAAGACTTTATCCCACTAATTGGGATTGGCTACATGAATCCTTTTTCTTCATTGTGTCCTATTAAGTGTCATATTTTCTTCTGAATGAAAAATCTTGGTAATATGCCTTAACCTATGCTCAATAACCCTCTCCCATAATTTTAAAGTATGACACACCAACTTAATTCCTCTATAATTTGCACAGTCTTGTGCATCCTCTTTATTTTTAAAAATGGGGACCAAAAGACTCTTCCTTCACTCCTCAGACATCTTTTTAGTTTTCAAAATATCATTAAAGAGTTTAGTAAACCAAGAAACTTCCAAATCTCCTAAATATTTTCACACTTCAATTGGGATATCATCAGGTCCTACCAATTTTACACCTTGGCTTTCTTTAAAGCCTCCTCAACTGTTTATTTTACTGATTTGGTGGTAAAAATAAAACTTTTAACTATTATTAGTGATATTAAGATCACTAAGGACAAACATATTTTACATAAACTTTGTTGAAAAGTTTATCAAAATAGCTTACCTACCTATGTTTAATATCTTTCTCTAAGAAAATATTTTTTGATTTTCATCTTTAATGCACTTTACTTAGATTAAATTTTTACTTTTCTTATCTCTTAGTTTGATTAGTTTAAATATATATTTTTCACCCTCTTGAGCATCTAACCTATTATAAATATCACTAAAAATTGATTTTCTAGTGTCAAAATTGTTCTCTTAGACTCCCTATGCATGCTATCTTATATTTTTTCAATTTTTTAAGCTTTTACTTTCTTCTTAAATTTTATCTATACTTGCATATTATTATTCCACCACCACCTATTTTTATTCATAAAAACTTTTTCTTTTGAATATTCAAGTAGATCTTTTGTCAATTGTTTAATAGTGTGTGTTACTTTATCTCATAGAGATTAGCTTCTTCATGAACATCCTAAATATTGAAATTTTGATGTTTATTCATAAAAATAATTTTATTTATGTCTTTTAGGTGTCTCCGTCTAACTCTCTGACAACGATTCTTTGTATTTTTTATATTACAATTCTTCATATTAAAATCCAAAACTAATAATTGATGTTTAGTGCTTGGAATGAGCTTACAATCTTTACACTCTCGACGATCTCTTTTTCTCGTAAGAAAATAACCAATTTGTGTTTTATTGAATCCATTCTTATAAGTAATAACATGTTAATCTCTTTTCTTAAAAATATTTTAGCAATGACCAAATAATACACAAAACCAAAATTTAAAAGTTTTACCATTTTCATTAATCATTCCAAAACCATAGCCACTATGAATAATTTTAAAATCTTCTACCACTTTTCCAACATGTCCATTTAAATCTCCTTCAATAAATTTTTTTTCTTCAAGATATATCATTTATATTAATTCTTCTAGGCCATTTTAGATTTTTTTTTAGAACCTCGATATCTAAACCTTTTTGAGGAGTATAAACAGTTATAACATTAAAAATCTTAGTATCAACAATGATCTTTAGGGTTATAATTCTATCTCCAATTCTATTAATTTTTACATTATTATTTTCAAACTCTTATCTATATTACACCTATACAATTTCTAGTGCGACTCCTACCTGAATACTAAAGTTTAAAACTTAAACTATTAATCTTATTAGCCTCAACTCATTTCACTTCTTGAATGCATAAGATATTAATATTCCTATGGCCCATAATCTTAACTAATTTCATTAATTTACTTGTAAGAATATCTATATTTCAAGATCTTATCCTAATATTAGTTTGATTGACTAACTTATTTACACACATCCTTCGAGAATGTGAGAACTTTTACTTATTTAACACTATACCTGAGTGCCGGTATAGCGGCCCTTGCATACTTTTTACTGTATTTAAGTTCATACAGTGCGTCACTTTTGGGGGACGCCCTAACATTTACATAAAGATTAAAATGATTCATGTCATTATTTTTTGATAACTTTTACGTTGGTTGACGACAACCTACCTAACACAACCCTCCAACTTTTGCATCCGGGACTTGGGACCTGACAATGACAGTGTAATATTAAATATTATGTAATACAAGATAAGGTTAGACAATGACAGTGTTATATTAAATATTATGTAATACAAGATAAGGTTAGGCGATGAGGCAACTATGATACAGTGCATATAATTTGCTGAACCTTATTTTATTGTTGAAGAATTGGGAAGAAAATGTGATAGACCAAAATTTATATGGATAAAAGTTGTTTAAATTAATTTACAAAGAATAGTCTCAACTAAAACAAATAAAAAAGATGATTTTAGAAAACTAAGACCAAATATTTAGATTGCTAATGATAGCTAAAAATCAAGATCTCTTCTTTCATGTCATATTATTCACGGATTGATATCTTGATGAAATTTTGTAGTTCACCCAGTATTTCAACATCTTCCTTGCCTTTCTTTTTTATTCATCAGACTGGCCTTAGTGGTCTTGTTAATGCTGCATTACAGGTTCCGTTATTCCAATGCTGAATGCGGTCATGTCTGTTGTTCCTGTGGAGAAGCTTGCGGTCCATTTCCATGATACCTACGGCCAGTCCCTTTCCAACATTCTAGTCTCCCTGCAGGTAAACAAATAACACCTTAAACCTCCAACTTGTCCAAGTATTCGTTAATAACCCGTTCACGGCAAGTTTGGCATTCTCGCTGCTATCTTGCCATTCTGGATTCAGAAAAGCTTTTATATTAACTTTTACTTGGGATCAGTTTTATTTTTTATTTTTGCTTTAATCTTTTTTCTATTGTTTTTTGAAACACATTTGTTTTTGTGTATATTTTATATGTTTTTATTTTTTATTTTTTAAATAAATCAACAAATTTTAAAAGGAACTCGATAATTTTTACGTATTTTGAGTTTAATAAAAAAAACCATCTTTTATTGAAACATGCCAATCATATTTTATATTAAAAAAAAAGAAGAAGAAAATAACTAGTGAAGATGCACATACAAACCTCTCCATTCCTATTTATTTACATTCTAACATCTGAACTTCAAATTTCATTCATACGACCTTACCTATGCACTAAAAGATAGATTTCACTTTTAAAAGTTGAATTTGTGGTATTTTTAATGTGATATACAAGCTTTGGGCAGTATAAATGTAGAAGTAACTCTGTTAGATATGTAAATATTAGAAATTGGATGATGTGTACGTCAACGCCCCATAAAAATAAAATAATATAAATAATTAATAAATTAAAAATAAAAATAATCTTCAATGGCCTCTTATTCAACTCTGATATCTTAAGACTGGTTCTTACCATGCCATTTTGACAGATGGGGATCTCCATCGTAGACGCATCGGTTGCCGGCTTGGGAGGATGCCCATATGCGAAGGGAGCTTCAGGAAATGTTGCCACAGAGGATGTTGTCTACATGCTCGACGGTCTCGGGATAGAAACTGATGTTGATCTCAGCAAGCTCATGGCTGCTGGAGACTTCATCTGTAACCATCTGGGCCGCGAGTCTGGCTCCAAAACTGCTGTTGCTTTGAGCAAAATCAGCGCAAATGCAACTAATATGTAATTTTCTATTTTCTTATTGATCAATACTTCAGAAATTATCCCCATTTCATTCTGCGGTAGTGACCTCATTTTTATTATCATGTTGTTTGGTGAAGCAATGTATCTATCCGTTACATTAATAAAGCTGGAAAGGCTCATCACTTTGGTTAAGAATATAGGTTTTTGCTCATTGTTTTTTTTTTCTATACTCAGAAGAATTCTTCATTTTGTTTGCATTATTGTGCTATCTGCTAGAGCACATAATATAGATATTTTTCTCTTTATTTTGCTAATTAAATTACGGGTTATGGGTGATCTTTGACTATAGTTTTTGCCCGATTTTGAGCGGATGAGGACGCGTCTTGATGGATTTTTATGATCGTCATAAAAAATAACTTTATAGGAATTGCCAGTGAAAATGCATATGCCCAAATTATTTTTAAAATATGCATGAAATTTTCCAGCTAAGTTAGAATTTAAATATACATAGAATGTTTATAAATTTTATTCAATTTATAATATTTTAACTAGTATCATGTCAAAATGTTTAATTGATAAAATTATATGTACACACGATATTTTATATTTTAAAAAATTTTGAAAAAAATGATATAAAAATATAAGTGAATCAGTCTGTTTTCAATAAAATGGTACAAACATAATTACAAATGGATAAGTACAAAATTACTTGGAGTTAAAATAGAAAATTTTTAACAGATAGTTTGATTTATTTGTATATTATTAAGCAGAAAGGGAACTTTACATGCATACCACATAATTCTTATGTATTTATGTGTCTACCACATTAGGTTTGACATAACTTTTTGGTGTCATAAACTTAGATATGAAATGTTGTATTTCACTTTTAAAAGAGAATAATTATAGTGTTTTTGATGTGATGCTAAAAATTTTAGTGGTTTGCACGTAAATATGAATGCTTAGGTGTTAAGGAAATACATAAAAATTGTGTGGTATGTAAATGCCCCCAAACTAAAATATGGACGTATATTAAATTTATAATTAATTTCAAAAATAATTATAAATCGAGAACAATTCATACATAGCGATTAAGGTAACATGACAAAATCAAATAATCATTTAGATTAGTGTTTTACATTGATAGGGCAATAAAAGGGTTTTAATTTTTTCCTTTAATTTAAAAATTAAGGGTTGTAATTTCCTTTTCAAAATAATGAATATATGTTTTATTGTAAGTGAAATTTTAAACTGGTTTTCACCCTTATTATAATTTCGGGTTGATTTTTTATTTATCATTCTACACTTGATCCTAATGATTTCTAGTTGGAAGATTATTAAATCTATTTCTCTCTTATAAAGTTAGTGGAGTTCAATATATAAAAATGAACAAAAAATCTCCCAATTTGGATAAATAGACAAAATGGTTATCATCAAATTGTGAGAAATGGTAGATAAATCTAAAAGAAGAAACTATAGGTGGTCAACAGCCCTAAAAAATCCTATCAAACGTCAAAAAAAATATTACTAAAATTTAGCAAAGAAGCTGAAAATTTTTCACAATTTACTACATTTTGATGCAAGAAGATATGAAAGACCAAATCAAATAGCGAACAACTACATATATCAAAAGGAAAAAAAATGCAATACACGGCAACTTTTATATAAGAATTAAAGTCTACATCTTTCAGGAAATTAACAAGGATAGAGGCTACAACAAATTAGCAAACTTTAATTTTAATTCTTTCATCATTAATTAACACCTATTTGAAAGGAGTCAAGAAACATGTTCTCCAAATACCAACATTAACATAAGAAAATAAGACCTAAAACTTCTTAATAATACGAAGTCTTGGAATATGTCCATTATGTAAGGAGATAAATGAATGATTCATATAATTAAATACATCAAATACCCTTAATTATTGTGTAAACATGAAATAAAATATTTAAGGGGAAATTATATGAATACCACTTAAAATATTTTACAAAACACATCCTCTTCCGTCAATTTTTCAGATTATTGCTCAATTGTCAAAATTCAAGGTGAAGCTCAACCCTCAATTTTTCATTTCTATCAAATTCCCAATGGTTTGATCAAGGCATGCATAAATGTATATGTTCATCAAGAATATTCCAACACGAATCCCGAGAAAATCCAACGGTCTAGAAGAAAAAGGCATGACAAAGAAGGGTCTATTGACAAGAGACCAAAAACCTCACTTATCCAATTAAATACAACAAATTGAACCAAGGACGATGGCTAATTGAGCTATAAGAAGGATAAAAAGAATGATCCATGTTCGGGTTGATCGGACTTGAAAAGACAAATCAATAGCTAACCATCACTAGAAAGTCGAATGAAGGCAACTACCTACCTCTTGGTGGATAAAAAGAATGATCCAAGTTCGGGTTGATCGGCTTGAAAAGACAAATCAATTGCTAACCATCACTAGAAAGTCGAATGAAGGAAACTACCTACTTCCTGGTAGATCTGACTAGAGGAAAGAATCTAATTCATCAGTAGCACAAATCATCCCATGGATACCCCCGAGGTTCCTTATAAAGCATAAAGAAGTGAAAATGCAATAGAATCTCTTAGACAACTTGAAGGAATTCCTCACCAAGGAATGAGCTTTCTATCGAGTTATAATTGTTCATCCTCTCCTCAATAGCCTATTCTCATTTTGTCTACAGGAGCTCCACATCCAAGGATTGAGGGTTTACAATCATACTAGATAAATCAATTTGCAAAGTGTAGCCGACGAAGCTAGTCTTGCCAACCAAAATATAATAAAGATCAGTTGATTGAGAACATTGACTAGATTTAATCGACCAAATTTGTCTTACCTAGTCAAGGCCATGCTAAACCAGCCAATCGAGTCATTGAGTATTTGAGCAAATGGGTTTCACATGTGAATTACCTTGAATATCTTGCAACGTCTCCCATTAAAATAGAGGTACAAATGTAACATCACATCTTGTATCCCCTCTTCTAAAAATAAAAAGTTCATTTTATTAGAAAGGAATAATAAACAATATGTTTTACTATTCATTTCTCTCTCTCCTTTCATACATTATAACCATTGAGATTTGATTTATAGACAAATCCAAATTTAACATCCTAAATAGTACAATGAGTGTGGATCATGCCACGTACAAGAAAAGAAGCAGCAAGTGGAGAAGAAACCCATAACAGGCACTGATATCTTGGAGTGCATTGGAGAGCTTCTAATTTAATTGATATATGAGTTGAAGGATCATATGTTTGATGCCATTTGCGAGGTATTGGCTTGGGGAAGGAAGCAACATCCAAAAAAGAAATGGCTAATACTGAAAGACACCCTTAGACCTGGATAGAGATAAAGATTCCAAGTACTTCAATATTGATGGGATGACACTGATTTACAAGCATTGGTTTGGTGTATTGAAGTGTCATGTTATCAAAAGAATCCATTCTCTTAGCAAACCTTTTAGGTAAAGCCCCCAGAGTGGTTTAAAATCCCTTCACTAAAATCCTACAATGATCAGACTAATCCAACCAATCACATGGTGTCATTTAAATCGACCGTATGCTTACAGAGGATCACTTGCACTATGAAGTGTCATATTCTCTTCACCAAGTTGAGGGACTCAGCCCTCGGGTGCTTCAACAGTTTACCGTCATGGGTAATTGCCTCATTTATGGATTTCAAGGGGATGATCATGGCATAGTTTTTCATCATCTAGAAAAAACATAAGAGTTAACAGACCCTCATAAAGATCAAGACAGGGAACTCACATTAAAAAGGAGATGTTGAAAGTATGTGATTTGGAGCCTGCAGTGGCTCATGCAGCATTGGATCTAGGGCTAATGGAAAGACCTTTCTAATACAATTTGGGCCTTCTACAACTGAAGACATTCGTTAAGTTGTTATAAGTGGCCAACAAACATTTCTCAATCAAGGAATAAAATTCCACATCTTATACTAGAGGAGAATCTTCCACCCGCCATTCATAGAAGAGGGCTTCCTAAGGTGACAGGTGAAGTTCAATGGATGACTAACCTTTCACCACCCATTATATGAAGACCATCAACCACCTTGAGACCACAACGAGATAGAAAGATCTTACAACTAATGAGGCCAGGCTCAATATCATGATCAATGATTGACTTGCTACAACAAGCCCGCAACCACAAAATACTAAAAATAACTCTGTTGTAATTTTTCAATGTCCTGGAAGCCATCCAAAATATAGAGTACTTCAAGAAAAATCATCCAAAGAAGGACAAAGCTTACCTTTGAGATTCAAGGAAGTACTACACATACCACCGACACCATGATCATGATACAGAGAAAAGTCGACACCTCTTAAGCTTTATCGAGGAGTTGATTAGAACTAGAAAGAACATGGAGTTTGTAGCTTCAGAAAAAATGATCTAGAGATAATATAACGCTTCAGTGGAAGAAATTTCAAAAGAAGTTGTCCGAGCCAACTTCATCCATATTGCTAGCATAGCTCTAGCCATCTTCAGCGGAGGTGAAATTCATCCCACCAAGCCAATCAAAAGTGGCTTCGGTCGGCAAGCTATGCACAGCTGCTATGGCACCTAAACATAGTACAAATCCCCGAATAGCATTTATTGGCACAAATTTGTCCATAGTGGGAATCCTTTGCCATAATGTTTCTCAACAACTACCAGATAGGTAACATTCTTATTGACACTGATAGTTTAGTGAATATTCTATTTAAAGCATTGTTCAGTAAAATGGGTTTCAAAAAAATATTAATTGATTACTGTAATAGGAAAACCTATTGCTTCTTTAGTGAGAGAAAGGAAGCTATGGGAACCATCACCTTGTCATTTACCTGAGTGAAAATAAGGAGAAGTTCACAAATATGAAGGATTCTTTGGTGGTCGATTTATCACCAACTTATAACGCCATCTATGGTTTCTCTATGCTCAATAACTTCGAGGATGTTACTTTGACAAACCACATAACAGTAAAATTTACAAGCGATGAAGAGATGATCACCATCTGTGATAACATAGAGCAATCTTACATGTTCAATCTCCAAGCAATCAAAAGCATTCAGCAAACAAAAATATTTGTGACGAAGGTATTAAGACCAATGAGGCCAATCATCAAGTTCCAACAATCTAAGGCTAGCTCAGTAAATTTTTCCGAATAAGTGAAACTTCTGATGAAAGATCAAGAAAAATACCGATCAGAACCCTTAAGATCTCTAGGACATGTTAGCTCAGTTCACAACTAAGATTTCAAGAATTTTGATTGTTATCGCTTGCCATCTTCTGAATGTCAACCCTTTAGCTCAACCAATGAATCAAAAGATGATATCATTGGATATTACTCTAGATGAGTCACTCTAAAAATTTAGAAGCTTCAGTAGGTCAACTACACTCATCAACATCTGATTTGGGTGTTAAAAGCAGTGTGGGTGTAGAAGGCCAATAACAAGTGGATAATGTAATTGAACTTCACAAATCTGCACACTGCCTACCCAAAAGACAACTACCCTTTGCCTCAAATGGATGCTCTGCAAATTCAGCAGTTATCCACTCAATAATGAGGAAAATCGTTGCATTTTTTGGCTACCATCAAATAAATATACACCTGGATAATGCAGAGAAAACTATGTTCTTTACCAGTGAGGGTTTATTTTGTTAAAATGTAATGCCCTTTTGGGCATAAAAATGTTGAGGATAAGCACTAGTGATTGATGGATGTAATTTTTTCTAATCAGAAAGGAAAAAAAAATTATTAAAGTACATGTGGATTATGTGCTATTTAAAAGCAAAATGCTTGAACAACATGTAAGAGACTTTAAGAAAAAACATTTCAAATTCTTAGAAAATATAACTTAAGCCACAATCTACACATGTGGACCTTCAGGGAATCTACAGATAAATTCTTTAGCTACATCTTAACCCTAAAAATAATAAAGGAAAATCTAAAAAAGGTGCTAGCATTGCTCTACATGCCATCTCCTTAGAACACCGAAGAAGTGAAGAAGCTCAGTAGCCTGATAGCAAGTCCACACTGATTCATCTCCAAGTCTCATGACAAGTGTGCAACGTAATTTTAAATACTAAGGCAAGCAAAGAATTTTTTTCCTAGTTAGAAGAATGCTAGTAAGAAAATAAGAAGCTGAAGGATTCCTTGGTGTTATTACCGCTTCTATAAAACGTAAAATTGAACGAAGAATTTTTCTTACCTTAGTTGTTGGGTCTGATACCATTAGCTTCAATTTTGTCTGAGATGATCTAATGAAGCAGATCCAAATATATTACTTCAGTTAGGTCCTCTGAGTCATTGAGCTCAAGTACCCCATTCTGGGGTAATTAACATTTACCCTCATTATTTTTGCTCATAACCTCGACCATACTTACAGACACATCCAATCAGAGGCATAATCAACCATCCAGTCAAGTTCATTCTTACTTGGCCAAAGCATTTCAATCGGTTTCTCTAGCAGGAGCTAGAGCTCAGTGAGTTTGACATCTTGATACACAAAAATAATATGTTGTTTTAAGTATGTATTTTATACCTACTTTTGGTGATATTGCACTTTAAAGAAGTGTATTTTTTTGTTTTTGTTGTAGGTATAACCTTATTAGGCATTTGGAGCAAAAGTAGCACAAAATACTCAACAATCTTATGAAACTTTAAACACTATAAATAATCGAAATAAAAATCCCTATTCTAATTATTTTAACCCTGGATGGAAAAATAACCCTAATTTTAGTTGGAATAATTATAACAATTTGGTGAATCCATCTGAAAATCTGAACAATCAAGGAAATCCTAATTTTAGACCTTATTATCCTCCAGGATTAACTCTAATCCTAAACCACAAGTTAAGGAAAAAAAGTTGACAATGGAAGAAGTGATGCTGAATATGGGAAATAAAATACAAAATCATGGGGCTACTATTAACAATATTAAAAATCAATTAGGACATATTGCTACTACACTTAGCAATAGAACTTCTGGAATTCTTCCGAGTACTGTGGAAGTTAATCCAAAAGATCAAAATAAAGAGCAAATTAAAGCTATTCAATTACGAAGTGGAAAAAAAATTGAAACAAGGATCCAAAGAGAAACTGTAGTTGATGAAGAGAAGGAAGAAATGGAAAATGATCAACAGGAAAATGAACAAACACAAGTTCCTATAGAAAAAGCATTACCTCCGTTTCCTCAAAGATTGAAGCAGAAGAATAAAGATAAATAATTTACAAAGTTTTTGGAAATCCTTAAGAAGTTAACGATAAATATTCCTTTTGTTGAAGATTTAGAACAAATGTCAAGTTTTGTGAAATTTATGAAGGATGTACTAAATAATAAAAGGAAGTTTACAGATCATGAGACCGTTGCACTCAGTGAAGAGTGTACTGCTATTATTCAGAAAAAGCTTTATGAAAAATTAAAAGATCCGGTAGCTTTACTATACCTTGTGCAATTGGTGAAAGGTTTTAAGGAAAGGCTTTATGTGATTTAAGAGTGAGTATCAATCTTATGCCCTTATCGATCTTTAAATGTTTAGATTTGGGAGAAATTTCCCCTACTACTGTAACTCTTCAGTTAGCTGACCGATCAATAACTTATCCAAAAGGAGTTATAGAGGATGTACTAGTTAAAGTGGATAAATTTCTTTTCCCTGTAGATATTATAGTATTGGATATGGAGGAAGATAAAGAGATTCCCATTATTTTAGGGAGACCATTTCTTGCAAATGATGAATGTTTCAGGATGGAAGTAGCTAAGTATTTAGGTAATGAATAATTTAAGAATGAATTCGAAGATAAATTTAAGTAAGGAGAAAATTTTGAAAATGAAGATGAAGTTAAAGAAGAAGATTTGGATCATATTCAGGGCAAATTTGAAATTTTAGACTTATTGGAAAACGAAAGTAAAAATCATATTCCTTCAAGTATTAAATCACCTGAACTTGAATTAAAAATATTATCTGCCCATTTAAAGTATGTATTTTTAAGAGAATCATCTACATTGCCTGTTATTATATCTGTTATTATATCTTCCCTGTTATTATATCTTCAGTGTTAACTGAAATCTAGGAAGAAAAGTTAATAAAAATGTTGAAAAAGTATAAAAAGGTTTTTGGATGGACTTTAGCAGGTATTAAGGGAATTAGTCCTTCAATTTGTATGCACAAAATTTTATTAGATGAACAATATGAACCTAAAGGTGATCCTCAGAGAAGATTAAACCTGATAATGAAAGAAGTTGTTAAAAAAGAGATTTTAAAATGATTAGATGCTGGAATTATATATCCTATTTCAGATAGTATTTGGGTACCCAATTCACTAAGCCCAATTCACTGTGTTTTGAAGAAAGAAGAAGTGACTATTGAAGAAAACAAGAAAAATGAATTGATACCAATAAGACAAGTAACTGGTTGGCGAATTTGCATTGACTACAGAAAATTAAATATGGCCACAAGAAAAGATCACTTTCCTTTACCCTTTCTAGACCAAATGTTGGATAAATTGACAGCGAATAAGTATTATTGTTTTTTAGATGGATATATCAGTTATCACTAAATTCCAATTGCTCCAGAAGATTAAGATAAAACAACGTTTACAAGCCCATATGGAACATTTGCTTTTCATAGAATGCCTTTTGGACTATGCAATGCACTTGCAACATTTCAAAGATGTAGGATGTCAATTTTTAGTAATTTTATAGAATGTGGAATTGAAGTGTTTATGGACGATTTTTTTGTATTTGGAACTTCATTTGAATTATGCCTTAATAATTAAGAAAAACTTCTAAAAGTATGTGAAAAAGTCAATTTAGTATTAAATTGGGAAAAATGTCAATTTATGGTTGCAGGAGGTATTGTACTTGAGCATAGAATTTTTGAAAAAGGCATGGAAGTAAATCTTGCAAAAATCCAAGTTATACAAAATTTACCACCACCTGCTAGTGTTAAAGGGGCGAGAATTTTTCTAGGACATGCTGGATTTTATAGGCGCTACATAAAAATTTTTTCAAAAATAACTAAGCCTTTATGCCAACTTTTAGAAAAAGATACAAAATTTGATTTTAATGAAGAATAGATAAAAACATTTGAATTATTAAAGAAAAAATTAGTCACTGCACCTATAATAGTACCACCTAACTGGGAAAAACTATAAAATAATGTGTGATGCTAGTGAAATAATGTGTGATGCTAGTGATAATAGGATGATTTCACCTAATTGTTATAATTATTCCAATTAAAATTAGGTTGATTTTTCTATCCAGGATTATTAAAGTTAGAATAGGGATTGTTATTTTGATTATTTATAACATTTAAAGTTTCATAAGGTGATTGAGTATCAATGATATATCCAAGTGAATTTTTCTCTAATACTGGGGGTATTTGAGAATAGTTCACTCCTATTTGTTCAATTTTGTTTGAATTAGCAGCAATTTGAGATGCTAAAATAGACATTGCATCAGAATCATGAATACTAGCTACTCTCTTAGGATTTACCCTTTCAGAGGGCCATTGAAAATTGTTAGTAGCCATCTTTTCAATTAAAGAATATGCTTCATCAAAAGGCTTTAACATTAATGATCCACTCGCAACAGCATCTATAATAGATCTAAGTGATCCTACTAGTCCATTATAAAATGTTTGAATTATTGACAAATCTGGTAGAGCATGGTATGGACATTTTCTAAGAAGATCTTTAAATCTTTCCCAAGCTTCATATATCGATTCCCTTTGAAACTGACAAAAAGTTGTAATGTCATTTCTAAGCTTAGAGTTTTTGAGGGTTGAAAATATTTTGCTAAGGATTTTTGTGATAGTTCTACCCAAATTCTAATAGATCAATGTGCTAATGAATTTAACAAAGCCTTAGCTTTATCCCTTAATGAAAAAGGAGAAAGTCTAAGCCTAACATCATCATTAGAGACTCCGTCATATTTGAAAGTAGCACAAATTTTGAGAAAACTAGCAAGATGTAAGTTTGGATCTTCAGTAGGTGTTCCTCCAAACTGATTATTTTGTACTATTTGGATAATAGCAAGTTTAAGCTCAAATGAATTAGCAGCAACATCAAGATTTTGAATAGTCAAGTGAAGTTCATCTGTTGTCGGATTAACATAATCTTTTAAAGATCTTTGTCAATTTTCATTAATAATTTGATTATCTAAGTTAATTTGATTATCTAAGTTATTTGTCATTTTGTTTAAATTTTTAATTTATTTTTTTTGTTTCCAAATTTTTGTAATAGTACATTCTAATTTTGAATCATAAGATACTAAACCTTCAGATTCATTATTTCGCATAAACAAATATGAAGAAAAATATCTTAAAAATACTCTTAGAAAAATGTATACTTCTTTTTAGATTTTTTAATTTTTGAATTTTTTATATTATTATCTCTAAATTTCCTAATTTACCAAATCTACTTAATTTACCGTTACCTTTTCTGGGAACTGTGCCAAAAACTTGATTCGATCGATATTATGGTTGTGTAAAATTATATTGTTGACTCCGCTATGCAACGATGTGAAAAGTTTGATGCAATTTTTTATAAATAAGAAATTTAAGCAATTTATGTTCGGATTCTACACAAGTATATATATTCTTATCAAGTAATAAAAGACTTTCTATTTAAGCCCCAAATATCGATCCCACGGGGAAGGTTTAAATTTGAAATGATAAATTTACTAGGAAATTAATAGAAAGTCAATACAAAATTACTGTCACTAATTTTGAATGTTGCGATTTTATCAGAACTAAATTATTTAAATAATAACAAGGCTAAAATGCAAAGTTTAAACAGAAACTACTAATCTATTAAACTATTAAACTATGTTTATGTGATGAAGATTTCTTATGTTAAAAAACATCATTCCCACTATAATGAGGTTCTGGTAAAATGAGATGAGATAAATGGTTAAATTATGTATTGTGTCAAATAGGAGCAGTTTTAATTCTCTACCCTGACACAGTGTTATAGAAAATCTATGGCTAATCCTAGGTTTAGTCCATAAATTCGTGGCTAGGCTAGGAGGATACTGCTTTCCACTCCAGAGCTCCCACTTCCCTTCACTTGAAGGCTAACTCTTGCTTTATTTTTTAAACACTCAAATCGAATTGGAGATTTTAGTCTGTCACCTAAAGGTTCTCCAATTCTACACCTAACAAAGTATATTTCTCAATTTATTTGCACTTAATTTCAATTTATTTGCACTTAATCATGGAATCAAATGTGATCCTCACTCTGTTGTAGAACTCATACTCCATTTCTTGGATCATATGTTTCACAACATATTTTAACAGCTCAATTGGCCAGATTGAAAAGTAAATTAAGTTTGGAGTTGAAAAATCATCACAATTTATTTTACAAT
>NW_018165646.1:63241-75388 GCF_001263595.1 Phalaenopsis equestris
ATCAGACTTGTAAACTACTCAGACTTCATGAGAAAGATACGACAAAACACAAATTTCATATATAAAAGAAATTTCATACAACACTAATGAACAAACAACACTAATGAACAAACAACACTTTTCTGAAAATTTTTCTCAAAGCAAATCCTTTGTAGCCTCTTCTAAAAAATGAAGGAAGAAGAACTCTCTCGCTTTTCTCCTTCTCCAACACTCTTATAGAAGAGTTCACAATTAATCTCACCACAAAAATCTAAATTATAAGAACAATGAAATCTAAATGGTTGTGGAATGAAAGATGGAAGAATGGGCGATGTGTAGAATGTTGAATAGAAGGGATGAAATGGCAAGAAGAGTCTCTTTTCTGATCAATTTTGGCCCCAAATAAAGCCTAGGGTCAGTTCTCCAATAGGTGTCTCCAAAAACTCTTCAAAATGCATCCATATTTGTCAAATCTTCTAGAAATCAGGGTTGAAGCAACATTGGAGCCTTCGGCGCCCATTCTGGCGTCGTCGTGCAAGTGTTATGTATTTAAGTTAGGTGTTCTCTGTCAAACAGCGCTGTCGGCGGTGAACAAAATTTCCGCTTCTTCATTTTTGCTCCAAATTTCACCCTTTCACTTTCTTTTTGCTTTAAGTCCTAAAATTCAACAATCTGCAAGAAAATATAAAAATATCTTCCATTAAAGTGCAATATCACAAAAAATGAGTATAAAATATGGGTCTAAAAATGCATATATTTTTGGTGTATTAGAGACATACGAAGTAATGCTTCAAAAATCATCCAAATCCGACGTAAATTCTAGAAGATATGTTGAAAACCATCTCTGGCGCCTAAGCACCACCTCCTCTCTGTCTGGTGGTGCCTAAGCACCATTTTGGGTACGTAAGCGTCGGGCACAGTCACTTAAGTGACTGGTTTTGGCCCCCATGGCTCCTGTGTGCCCCAGTTTGGCCAGATTTGCTCCAGTTTGCTCCATTTTAGTCCATTTTTGTTTCTTTTGCTCCAATCACTCCAAATTCTTTAATTTGATGTACCTACAATAAGAAAAACACAAGAAAACATACCTTTAAAGTCCAATATCATCATAAAATATATCATGAAAATAGTACATTTTTAGGCGCATCAATAGTCCCTGTATTTGAGAAAATATTTTGAAACATTTTTCTTTACCTAATTATATAAAAAAATTGAGATTTTATTGGATTGAAATCCAAATCGTGTAGTTTTTGGAACTGGCACATCATGCGCCATACCAGTTTGGCGCATAATGTGCCAAACTCTAGAGAGCTGGCGCATGATGCGCCGAAGCAATGAAAATGACTTAAAAAATTTTAAAAGGCAGTTTTTGGTGGGTTCTTCTCCTTATAACTATCAAAAGCTGATTCCTAAGTCTATTTTAAGAGGTAAAATGAGGGAAAAGCCAATAGATTTCAAATCCAATGGCATCCCACTCCAAAAATACTACAAGATTTCAAATTTTCAACCAAAGAAAGTTTGTTAGTTTTGATGCGCGAAAGTTGCATGATCGTGTTTTATTGAAGAAGAGACTAATAAAATGAAGGGGATTTGTGAATCGAGGATTCAACACACCGAGTACTCGAGTTAAAAATATCATTACACAGAGAAGTTGGGAAGTGCTTTGTTACACTACTACTGCCATAGTCGTCTATGTGGAGAAATAGTTTTATGCAAATCTTCATGGAATTAACCAAGGAATTGTCTATGTGTGAGGCAGGTTTGTGCAATTCACTCATTTGAGAATAAACAAGATGTTTATGATTGATAATGTGCCTATCTACCATTATGCAAATTTTACCCCTACAAGAGACAATATGATTGAACTCTACCAGAACATTACAGATGAAGATGCAAATTGGGAGGCCAGAGATGAGGGAAATGTAAGTTTTTTGTCATCAATTTTAAATTTTACTTCTAAGGCATGTCACTTCTTTATTGCATCAAAATTACTTCCTACTATGAAGATCAATAAGGTAATTAAGGAGTGCGCTATTTTAAATTATTGTATGCAAACCAAAAAAACCTATTGATATTGGAGCCATTATTGTGAAATCAATTTTGGGTTTGATTGTAAATGGGTCTACAAATGGGCTTGGACATCCATCCACTATTTTCTTACTGTGCAGTCAATCACAAGTACCTTATGAAAGTCAGGAAAAAGTGTTTCATCCTTGGAAGCTGATGGATCCAAAAGTCTATTGTAATTGTATTGGAATGTAGGATGAAAATGATATGAATGTATTGATTGAACAGGAATCCCAGAATTCATCACCTATTCAACCTTACTTCAATTTGAATGCACTTTTGAAGAAGATCAAGAAGATAAGAAAAGAGGTGCAAAATCTAATGCATGGAATTAGAAATATTTCTGAAATGTTAGATCATATGGATTGGAGATTGAAAGAACATTTTGAGCATAATGGTCATATTGAAGATGGCTTGGTATGTATTTTCAAGAAATATTCTTAGATTGGGGAGGATTGACTGATGAGTTTCCATACCAGCCCTTCTACAATTTGTATGTGCACTACCAATATGTGGGAGATATCCAGGAGGACGAGAGTGAAGAAGATGTTTGAACTTAGTTTATGCATGGAATGTTTTGTTTAATATTGTTTTTTTTAGTTACTTTTTTTTGGATTGCATTTATTACTATTGTTGAAGTTTATCTATGTTTATGCTTTGTATTTAGAAGTTTAGTTTTCAGTATTAGGAGGTTTGCTTTACTTTAAAACATTGAATTTGATGTCTGTTGGCTTGATAAATGTTAGTTTGTAATACGTTTGTTATTAGAATAATGTTTATCTATGTTTAGAAATGATCATTTGAGTTAATTAGAAGTTGATGTAAAGCTGTAAGGAGCAAATTTTCACAAAAATTGAAATCTGGCGAATTTTTGCTCTGGCGCATGATGTGCCGTTTTATAGAGCATTGGCGCATGATGCGCCAAAAACCCAAACACGCCTGATTGCCTAGAAAACCACAACCTAGAAAACCACAAAATCATTTTCAAATCACACAGTACAACTCCATTTTTCCTGCTTGGGTCATCTCCTACCTCTATACCTTGACCTAGGGCTTCACATTGAGCGCTGGGCTTTACATTGAGGGCGATAAACAAGATTTTGGAGGCCAAGAATCACATATTTCAACTTCTCTTGATTTTCCAATGGCTTCCCGAGCGCAGAGAGGAAGGCTGCCCGAGGATTTCAATTCACAAAGATTCATTAACTTCAAGGTCCAACATAGTTATAATACCCAAATAGTGATTGATCCAAGAACAGGCGTTTGTAAACTCAGGCAACGAGATCGAAAGGTTTATCCTCGCAAAAACTAGGAAAGATTATGCTACTTCACTGTAGTAGCAATTGTCCCCATGATTCGGGAGTTTTATGCTAACCAGAGGTTCACTGAGGGTGATCACATCTTGGTTAGAGATAAGCAAGTAGAATTTACTGTTGGTCAAATCAATACTTATTATGGGCTAAGGAATATATATCATGATGAGTACGCTACATTCATGATGACTGATTCATCACTAGATGAAGTGATTGCCTTTTTGACTAATGGAAAAGGAGAATGAAAGATTAAGAATAATAAAATAATTAACTTCTTTGCTTCCCTGTTGATTAGTCAGTCAAAGGTATGACATCGCTTCATTTCTGCTAAGTTATATCCAACAAATCATCTTACTGATTTGACAAAAGATAGAGCGGTGTTGAACTATTGTATTCAGAACATGAAAGCAAAAAATGTTGGTGTACTCATAGTTCACCATGCTCGAAGTATAGCTGGTAGTTCTACAGCTAGTGGTTTGGGATATCCTACCCTGATTTTCACTTTATGTGAGTAATCAGCAGTAGAGTCCCATAGAAATGAAAAAAGATTACAACCACAAAATCCTATTGGGAGGCATATGATTTAGAGAGTGGAATCATTTGTTGAATCTAGAGGTAGTAGAAGGGATAAACCCTCTACATTAGCTGCATGAGCATCTTCTTCTCGCTCTACATCACTGGAAAGGATTATGGACCAACTTATGATTCAACAAATGGACACAATTAATATATAGAGTCAGATTGGAGAAATTGGATCAAGAAATGCTTATATGAATATCAGTAGGGGAGAGTTCAACATGATATAGATTTTGAGAATGCTATAGTAAGACATCTTAGGGGTGAGCCCCATGTGGAATTTTCTCCTTGCCCCAATTTCACTCCTTATGTTCCTATGCATGATGAAGATGAGGAGGAAGAAGAAGAGATGATGATGAGGAAGGTGATTAAGAGTGATATTTTTTGGAGTCTTGTTTAGTTTATTTGTTATTTGTGATTGTATGGCGATGTACTTTTATTTGGGAACTGTTGAAGTAAAGACTTTTATATTGTGTTGTGGACTGAAATTGTAGTAGTAATAATAGATTTTTTACTTTTCCTGCATTTTCAGTATTTTCAATGCTTTGCATTTCTATTTTTAATTCTCAACAAATTCTTTAGAATATATTATGTTTCATTTAATTCTTTGAAGCCTGTATGTATGTTTTTAAAGTTAGTACTTGCAGTATACTAGAGTCCAATTTCATAGTAAAAAATCCTCTATAGGTCAGTTTTTTATTTTCATGCATTTATTGTTTTCTTTCACCTACTAAATTTTGTACTAAATATTTTTAAAATTACTTAAAAACTTAAGTTTGGGGGGAAGAAAAATTTCTTTTGAAAAGAAATAAACTAAACTTTATTTGTCCTCAATTAACCATATTTTTAAAATTAATTTAGCATGACCTGAGATATTGAGATTAAACTTTAAATGACTATAGTTATTTTTATAAATATTATGGTAAATTTTGATAAAAAAGTATTTAATAGTAAAAGTCAATTCCAAAGCTAAAGATATTTGGTATGATAGGATAAGACTATGTTTATCTATTTAAATTAAAGAAAATTGTATTTTTGAAATGTTAAGGATTTTAGAGTTTCATGTAAGAAAAAAGAATGAAACTGTATGAAAAATTATAAACTGATATGAATTTATTAAGTGAAGAAAGGTAAGGAGTTTTAAATTTAAGAAGAGGATAGTGAAGTTAAAAAATATTAAAGGCAATCCATATATAGTAATCCTCACTTCAAAAAAAAAAAAAAGAAAAGATTGAGAAAAAAAAAAGAAATGATTGAAAAAGATCCTAAAAGAAAAAAATAAAAAAAAAATAAGGTGAGGAGAAGCTTGAGGAGATGCTCAATCAAAAATTGACTTCACTTGAATCAACTTAAGGAAGGAGCTTTAATACATTTTCCAAACTTGTATTGGAATAGTAGTAGTATTACTAGTATTATTTTTATGAAGTTCTTCTTAACATGAATATTCTAAATATCCTTAATATGACAAATTGCAGCTCTTCTTGAAATGAATAGAGATATAGAAATCTTAAATTTGATTACTAAATACTCCTAGACTTAGAGTTGAATCTAAATTATCAAAGGTTTTCTTAGAATTTTGTTTATCTATTTATTAAACTAAAATATAGAAGTTATGAGTCGATCCCTATCCTAAGTAATATGCTTTTATGCGATAATAGTGTCACTTGAGGACAAGTAATATTTAAGTTTGGGTGATTTTGATACACCAAAATAAATGTTGTTTTAAGTATGTATTTTATGTCTAATTTTGGTGATATTGCATTTTAAAGAAAGATATTTTGTGTTTTTTTTGTAGGAATAACATTTTTAGGCATTCGGAGCAAAAGTAGCAAGAAGGACAAAATTTGGAGCCAAAAAAAAAATTTTGGAATCTGGCGCATGATGCATCATATTGACACATGATGCGTTGTTTGATAGAGAGCTGGTACATGATGCGCCAGAGATAACTTATTCCAGATTAAGGTGGTTCGAGACAAATTTTGGTCAATTTTTGAAGGGACACTTGTTCTAAACGCCTTTTGAAGTAATTCAATGCACCTAAACACTTTGGAAGGTTCTATTATGAAGGAATATGCCTCTTGGATCAAATGACACATCTTTTGAATTCAAAAGAGTGGACTTTTGGAGTGAATTTGGATTCCTTTTAAAAGGAGGAAGCCCCTAATAAAATGAGAAGACTTCAAGGAGTTGGTGTGTGATTGGAAAGAGAGTGAAAGAGGGGTGGCGTGAAAAGCAAGAGGAAGAGATAGAGAGAGAAAGTCAAGGGCTTGGAGAATTTCTTCTAGGGTTGTAAGAGGAGAGGGAAGGTGAGAGATTTATTCTTCATTACACTTCTAAGAGAGAATTGGGAGTGCTTATAAAGAGAGAAAGGCTTGGAGAGAACTTCTAGGGATTTGCTTGGAAAGGACTGTGAAATAAGTTTGGTCTTTTTTTCTTTATTTTGTAAACTTGTTTTTATACATGAAATCCGTGTTTTGTCGTATCTATCTCATGAATTCTTAGTAGTCTTCTAGTAGTCTTCTTTATCCTTTTAATATTTGAAATATGATTTTGTGAAGAAGTAATTTTGTTTTCTATGGTTTTAAATGTTAATAATTTGTGATGATTTGAACTCCGATCTTCATTTACTTTTTGATTTGGCCAATTGAAATGTTAAAATTTTTTGAGAAACATTTGTTTCGAAAAAGCTATGATTTCTACAACATAGGGAAAATCACATTTTGATTTCATAGGAGAGTATGTCATCCATGCAAATGAGGGAAAATAAATAGGAAAATATACTTTGTTGGATGAAGAATTGGCGATTTTAGGGTGACAAAGTAAAATCCCCAATTTGGTTTAGTTGCTTGGAAAATAATGCGAGATTGTTAACCCTCAGGGGAGGGAGTAGTGGGAGCTTTGGAGTTGGAGCTAGTATCCTCCCATCCTAACCACAAAATTAGGGACTAAACTCTGGATTATTAAATGTTCTTTATAACACTCGGAAGAGAGTAAAGAATAGGATTGCTCCTATTTTGCACAAAATAATATATATATATATATATATATATCCAAATGATTTTAATTTCTTCACAATCCATATACTCATTGTAAAGGTGAAGGATGTTTTTTTTAAATTTGAACTTTCTGTCACAAAAACTTAGTTTAATTTTTATAAGTTTACTTTCAAAGTTTAGTTAACTTTGTCTTTGAACTGCATTTTAATTAGCATTCACTTGTTACTTAATATTCAAAATTTGCACTTTATATTTTGTAATTTAAAATTTGTGCTTTCCATTATAATCTTAAGAACTTATTTATAGGCATTTCCAACTTCCCTATTGAATCGATATCTAGGACTCCAATAGAGTCCTTTACTACTTGAGCGATATGTACACTTGAGTTAATTTAAAGGGGATTTGACAGTTTAAAGAATTTTAAAACTAAATTTGAACTTTCCATCATCAAAAAATTCATTTAGTTTTTGTAATTTTACTTTTGAAAGTTTAGTTTCAGGTTTAGATAACTTTATCTTTTATCTGCATTTTAAATAGCATTCACTTTAGTAGTTAATATTCAAAATTCACACTTTAAGTTTCTTTTTGTTTAAATTATAATTATAATCTGAAGAACTATTTATAGGCATTTCCAACTTCCATGTGGGATCAATATCTAGGACTCCATTAGAGCCGTTTATCACTTGAGCTACACTTATACTTTTGTTATTTTTAATTAGGGATTTGACTGTTTAAGAGAGTTTTAAAGATAAACTATTTTTATTAAAATTACTTTTGTTGGAATTACATTGCATATTTATTATTATATCTACTATGTGCATTTTTTAATATTAAAAAATAATTGAAAAATTAACGCACTAAATCCGCCCGCATCACATCTCATGTGCTTTAGACCACAATTAAAGCATATGCTATAACCAACTTCCTGATAAATTTTTTAGACCAAATAAAAAGAGTGAAGGAACACCTACTGATAACCAGACTAAGAAATTATGAAATAATAGAGTGTCAAGCCAAAAAAGAGTGTGGCTTGGTCTTGCCATGACTAACATAATTGAGGAGCAACTGCAACATTTGATTGAGGCTAGTTTTGACGTCATTAAAAGTAAGGTCATGTATGAAGCATTAATTATTGAGCTGTATATTTATTATGAGATAAGAATGTTCATGTAAAATCTAAGTCATAGTTGATTATAAATCGAGTAAATAGGAAGTTTGAGTTCCGAGATGATATGATGTCTAAGTACTTTAACAAAGCAAAGATGGAGATTGGAAGCTTCAAAGGTTTCAAAATTGAGCACATCCCTCAAGAGGAGAATCAAGTACCAGACCTATTTTCTAGATGCATCTTCTTGTGGGATAGGATGCCCAAAGACTTATCCAATCGACCTATGAAGAGGTTGAGGAAATGGAACTAGAAATGGAAGAGATAACTAACCAAGTTAACATGTCATGTATCTTGAGACTTAGGAAATATTATAAAATGTTGCCGACCCAAGAAGGTTCAAAATAAAAGCTGCTCAACATCTCTTGATTGAAGGGAAGCTTTTATAAGAGCATCCACATCACTATATCTGAGGTACATAAAAAAAATGAAGCAGAAGAGTGATTTTTTGAGTTACATTTAGGGGAATGAGAGAGCCATTCCAGAGGAATGACTTTGACCTACCAAGTGCAGTGACATGGTGACTTCTTGTCAATACTTTTGAAACATTCTGATGAGTTCTCTGGAAGGTGAGTAATGCTAGACGTATGTGATAAACCAAAATAATGTTCAATTTTATGTATATATTTTATGCTCAAATTTAGTGATGTTGCACATTAAAAAATGGTATTTCCATGTTTTGTTGCAGGTATAGTGATTCAAGGCATTTGAAGCAAGAAGGAAGCAAAAAAGAAAAAAATTGGAGTCAAATGATACAGTTTTAAAAATTTAACTAGCACTAGTGGCACGAGAACTTGCGCCAAAATTCCGAGAATTGGTGTTAATGGTGCCAGAACTGGCGCCAATGGGGCCAAAAAGTAGAGAACACTCACAACTTCAGTTTTCGGCGTTAATGACGCTAGAATTTAGCGACAACAATGCCATAAGCAGTTATGGCACAAAATTCATTGAATGTGGACTATTTTTGAAAGGTTGCTTAAGGAAAATTTTTGTAAATTCGTCCTTACATTATAAAAATTTGCTTTTATGTCAGAAAAATGGTGGTGTATCTCCGGGAGTCAGTTTTTGGTGAGTCTTGTGTCTTTTGGTGTGTGTGGTGGTTGTGAGTCATTTGTTTGTGGAGTGTCTTGGAGTTTAGAGAAGGTTTTCTCTAATTTTTGTAAGAGGGGAGGGAAAGTGAGAGATTTCTTCTTCATTACACTTTTAAGGGAGAATTCAGTGGTATTGTAGATAGAGAAATAAATTCAGAGGAACTTCAAGGGAATTTGCCTGAGGAGGAGATTGAGATAAGTTGAGTTCTTTCCTTTTTTTATTTTGTAAACTTGTTTTTATATATATAATCCATGTTTTTTTGTACCTTTCTAATTAATTTTGAGTAGTCTTCTTTATCCTTCTCCCTATAAAGAATATGGTTATGTGATGAATCGATATTATTATGCAAGGCCTTAATTTTCATATTTGTGATGACTCGAACTCTGATCTTAATTTACTTTTGATTCTAGCCAATTGAATTGTTAACATTTATTGAGAAACATACGATCCGAAAGGGCTTTGCTTTCTACAATAAAGTAAGAATCACATGTGATTCCATGGATGAGAATGTAGTCCATGGGGTTGACTGCAAATAAATAGTGAAATATACTTTGTAGGGCATAGAATTGAGGATTTTAGGGTGACAAACTAAAATACCCAATATGGTTCAGGTGTTTGGAAACTAAAGCAACATGTTAGCTTTCAGGTGAGGGGAACGTGGGAGTTGTGGAGTGAGAGTCAGTATCCTTTCAGCCTAATAGTAGATTTAGAGACCGAACTCTGGATTAGCCAATATTCTTTTTCACTCGTAATGAGGAGAAAGAATATGAATTCTCTAATTTGGCACAATACAATTTTATATAATTTTAAGAAAAATTTTGATTGCTTCACTGACCATAAAATCATTGTAAGGCGGAAGGATACTTTCTTAAACCTGAACTCTTCATCACAAAACTTAGTTTAGTCTTAGTAAATTTAACATTGAAGTTTAGGGATTAGTTTAGTCAACCTAGTTCCATTAGATACATTAAACCAATTTCAATTTATTTTTTTTTTTGAGTTTTTATAGTATTAATATTGTGCCTCTGCATTATTAGAATAAGAATTATTACCTCTGTGTGGGATTGATACATAGGACTCCAATAGAGCCCTTTACTACTTGAGTGATACATATACTTTCGTTTGCAACCTGGTGACATTTTTAAATCAAAATTATACATTAAATCATTAGGAGTGGTAGCTTAAATATTAAATGATAAAACTTATTATATTGAAGTAATTATTATTGTGATTGATCTACATACTTCCTTATTTAGCTGTCGTCTGTGTTGTAGTGTTGAAAGACATTTATAGCACATACAAAAACACTACATTTAAATATGACGGATTGTCGAATGATGCTGTGAGACTTAGACTTTTTCCTTTTTCATTAAGGGATAAAGCTAAGATGTGGTTAAACTCTTTAGCACCTAAATCTATTAGAACTTGGGAAATCTATTAGAACTTGGGAGGAATAATTATCACAAAATTCTTTTTCTAAATATTTCCCTCCATAAAAAACTGCTAAGCTTAGAAACAATATCACATCTTTCTATTAGTTTGAAGGAGAATCAATATATGAGGCTTGGGAATGATTTAAAGATCTCCATAGAAAGTGTCCACACCATGCTTTACCAGATTGGTTAATTACCAGATTGGTTTGGTTAATAATTCAAACTTTTTATAATGTATTAGTGGGATCTCTTAGATCTATTATAGACGCTGCAGCTGGTGGATCGTCAATGTAAACACAAATCGATGAAGCATACTCTTTAACTGAAGAGATGGCTACTAAATAATTTTCAATGACATGCTGAAAGGGTTACTCTAAAAAGAGTATCTGATATTCATAATTCGGATACAATATCTATTTTGACTGATCAAATTGCTCAATATTGAAGAAGATGGATCAATTTGGAATAAATTTACCTCAAACACCTCTTCTGATTGAAGAAAATTCATTAGGACAAATGATGGATTCTCAGTCATCATATGAGACTTTGAATGAAATAAATAACTAAACTAATAATCACTTTTCTAATTATTTTAATCATGGTTGGAAAAATCACCCTAATTTAAGTTGGAATAATAATAACTTAAATGGTATAAATTTGCAATGGGGAACAATCCAGTGAACCAATTAGAAAATTCAAATAACTAGGAAAATACTAACTACAAACCAAATACTCCTCTATGGTTTAATAACAACTCAGAATTTAAGGAGAAGAAATTTCCTATGAAAGAATTGATATTACAAATGGGTAATCAATTACAAAGTCAAGGAGCTGTGTTGACCTCACTTTTGGTTGAGGTTTAGTTTTTCCTCTTTAGTAGCCTAAGGTCTAGCCATAGGCTTTTCTTATTGACTATTCTTATCTATTCTTAGAAAACTAGACATGTAACCCTCACCTTTAGAAATTCTACACTCTTTTTTACTTAACTTGAAGTTCCACATATTGATCCTAACCTCTAACACTTAGTAGGTGGAGTCACTATGTGGGAACTCAAGATGAGTTACCCTTAGGACTGCTGGACCTTAGGGTTGACCCTGGGTGTTGGTCTAGGGCTAAGGCACTCACTTGCAATCATTTACACTCACAATCACTCACTACCCTAAACTCAGAATTTCTAGGCTCTGGTCCCTTGATACTTTTGGGAGACTCATGTTGGTGGTCCTTTAAACCCACTAGCCCTAGGATAGGGTTTCGCTAAGACCACTACAAAGAGGACCCAAAATGGGGTTTCCATTGGTCCATGGCTTATTGATGATGGTTAGCACTCCAAGCACTCCAACACACCCAACCCAGCCTTTTGCCCCTCCCAACCTACCCTTTTGCCCCTAAATTCCCCCAAATTACCTAGATACCCTTGGGGCCCCAAATCTGATCTAGCAAGCCTCCCAAAAGCAAAAATTTCCAAATCCACCCAAAATACCCAACTTGATTCAAAAATCATTTCAAACACCTTGAAAACACCCAAAACT
>NW_018165646.1:75434-106269 GCF_001263595.1 Phalaenopsis equestris
AGCCAAATTACTGAAAACACCCAAAACTACCCAAAATCACCAAAATTAGCCAAATTACCAAAATACCTTCCAAAAAATCCCAAAAAAATTCCAAAAAATCCCAAAAATTCCCAAAACCTCCCAAATATTCCCAATTTCATCTTTCTGAACTATCACATGACCCAATTTGGGTTTTTGTCAAAGGTGGCCAATTTGACCACCTTTGACAAAACCCCCAAATTGCCCTTTAAAGGCCCATATTTTCCCCAAAATACCCCAAATCTCTATCCTATTGCTCTCAATTTACCCCAATTCCAATTCTAAACTCAAATTCACTTTTGATATGACCAATCTAGACAAAATCTAAGCTCAATTAGTCCATGATTTGAACCCAATTTTGAGATTTGAACCCAATGATTTGAACCCAATTTTGATTTAGATCGAAACCCCAAATTTGACCCCATGGCTTGGTTCCACCAAATTGAACCCATGGCCTACTCCATTTGCCATAATTTGTGTTAAAAAACCTTCATAACATCCTCATACATAAAAAATGACCTTCAATTGGCCTTGATGAGACCTCAATTTCATTTGATTTCAACCTAAGTCCAAAAGCCCCAAATTTGCCCCAAATTGGCCATGTCTCAAAATCTCACAAAATTGATGGCCTTAGCCCTAAAATTTACACTCCATCCCTTCATGAAAAATCTTTAAAACACATCCCTTGATAATTTGAACTATTAAATTTGGACTTAGCCCAAGGATAACCCAACCTAGACCCATGTCTATCCCAACATGCCTAAATTGACCAAATTTCAAAAATCCTTCAAATTGACCTATCAATTGAACTCAAAATCACTTCAACCCTTCACCAAAAATCTTCATAACAATCATCTATACAATATTGATCAATCAATTGGGTAAATTGACATGGTGATCACTTGAAAAACCCAAAATTTGATCACTTGAACCCATGCATTAAACATGATAAAACCACCTTAAGGAAATAAAATTAACTCCACCTCAGCCATTGGTTAGACCCTAAGACTGAGCCAAAACCCATCTAACCACCTAAACTAAGACATGGACAAAAAATCCCCCAAATTAATGGATCTTATTTCAAAAAATGCACATGCTTAAGATACCCTTACCAAAACTTAACCCCATTGCATTAAATTGCTTTGACAGATTCCCCTGGATGCCTTGAGCTCCCAGCCACTCCTAGCCACCTCCCCCAGCCATGGCTGACCAGACTAGTCGCCTGAGAAGCCAAAACTGAGGGCTACCCCCTCTTGAATTTCACCCAAATTAAACCTAGAGGCTAGCTCAACCAAATCAAATTGTAGAGCTCCTCTGCCCTCCACTTAAGCACCACAATGCACCCAAACATTTGCCCTGAGAGCCACCCTATGACCATTTTTATAAAAACTCACCTCCATGGCCATAGGAGGTGTGCTAAAAATTTTCTCAGAGAGAGCTTCCTAAATCACTCACAGAGCTTCTTTGAGACCTCCACAGCCCATTTAAATCACTCCATTGCCTTGATTCCCCTCTATAACGCTAATTTTGAGCTTGAAAATTGAGGCAGAAACAGGACAACCCTGAAAACTCCACCAAACTTCAATTACTTGTGCCCAAACCTTTACAACAGCAAGAGAAGACAAAGCCCCATCAAATTACCCTCTGAAATAGCCTCTAAAATAGCTCTAAACCAACACCCAAAATCGGTCTTGATCAAAATCACACGTAGGCTTTACACCAAGACTAGAGGCTCAATCCATAGCCTCCTTGGATTCGAATGAATGTGCCAAGAACCTCTGATTGAAGCTTCACTTCTTAGAGCCAAGGTATAAAACTTCTCTTATTCTCGAGCCTTTTTGAACTCTTTATTTGTTTTGAGTTGACTTCATGGTATCATAACCGTATGGATATGTTCCCCTAGTCTAGACGAGCATTTAAAAAAAAATCATTTAATTTGGTTAAGAAATGAGGGAGATATTAAGCTTGGATATTAAGCTTGAAAGATGGACTTGAAAGATGGACGGTTCTTGGGCTAGGCTATCGGGGACGATGACAGAGGGTCATTCGATCGGGCGTGTATCAAATGGATGGTCGAGATCAAGCTGGACAGCACTTCGGAACATATACCGCGGGCCGAGTCAGCGCTGAGGTGGATGACAACATCAAATGGGAGTGCGCCGAGTGGAACTTCAGAGCCGCCATAGGTTGAGGTTGCACCGCGCATTTAAATATATAAATAGAGATTTAATTAATTCAGAAAATGATCCCTAACTTCAAAAATTCATATCTTGGTGTAGAAAAATCACTAAAATAAAATAAAAATATTCTCTTGCTCAGTAAACATAGAAGAAAAATATGGAAATGACTTGAAATCCATTTGATGCATACTTAATTTTTAATTAATTAAACACTAATTTGAATGTTTTGATTCTCCATGCATGTAGTAATTGCACTATGACTTGAAATTTTAACATGTTGTTTCTGTCTTAGGGAACATTCCCTGATTTTTCCAAAGTCAAAGAAGGTCCCTAGACAGAGAATCATATTTTTCAAGGAGAATCATATTTCCTAGACAGAGAATCATATTTTTCAAGTTTATATGCATTATTTTCTTACATGTTTCTTAGAATAATCCAAGAAATTTTGGAAGGTTTATGATGACCAGAGAATTTTTAGGGAAATTTCTCATGAGCCAAGTCATTCAAAATAAACCTAATTTTCACAAATACTAATCACTAAAATAATTAATTTAGAAAAATACAAATAATATAATGACTTGATTTTTTATCTCCACAGTTTTTTAGGATACAGAGAACTCATAATAAAAATTTCAAAGCATTTTAAGTTCATTTGATAACTTAAATTAATTTTTCAAGTTAATTAACCTTTTTAGCACTAAAATGATTTTTAATAATTAAAATATAACTTGAAAAATTATAAAACTTGATTTTTTTGAGTTCTCTATAATCAGGGGTATTTTCTAAAAATAAAATGATATTTAAATTAAAAACTTGATTTTTAGCCTATTTTAAATATTTAAATAATTAAAAATTCCTAAAAATCACAAAAATAATAAAACTCATGAAAATGTTCTAAATTTCTTCCTAAGCATTTAGGAATAATTATAATATTTTTCCCGATTTTGTAAATAAATATACTAAATTTCAAAGCTTAAAAATAATTTTTAAAGGCTAAAAATGAGTTTTCACTAAAAAAAATTCCAATAAGTCAAATAAAATTTTGGAAAATATAAAATATTCTCCTTTGAGCTCTCTAACCTTAGGAGGACTTTTCAAAAAATATGAAACTTAATTTTCTCCAGTTAAAATATTTTATATTTAATAAATACCCTAGAACATAAAATAATTCTTAAAATTCAAATAAAATTAAAAAAATCATGAAATTTGGTCCAAAGGATTCTCTAGTCTAAGTCTACCTCTAGTATAAATTTCAAGGGATTAGGGTTTACCTTGGTGAAGTTAGGAATTTTCTTTGAAAAATCCTATTTTTGCATGGCAATAATTATATAAACTAAATTAAATTTTGAAAGAACACATTTTCTCCTCTGATGTCTTAATTGACCCATGAATGAGGTAGGATAAAAATTTCAAAGTCATTTGAATTGAATTTGATAAATTATGAAGTGTTAGAGTCGTAGGGGCAAATGTTTATTAATTTTGGAAATTTAGCCTTAACATTTAGTCTTAATTCAAGGAGGGAAATGGGTAACCTTTGATCTTAATTTGGATGTTTGAAACACAAGGGATTAATTGGTAGAAACCAACCTCACTTTCTTAATTGAAAAGATAAGTTAATAAATTTCTAAATTATTACAATTTAGAAGTTTGTTAAAATAAATGAACCTGAGACTTAGGGGTATGACTTTTAAAGTCAATAATTAATCAATTTAATAACCATATTTTGATTTTAAAATAAAATTCAAATCATGTATCATGACCACCTAAAGCTTAACCTTTTCAAAAATTAATTAAGACTCACCTAGATCTTAAGGGCTTAGTAGTGACTTAGGCTAAACCAAGTTTCATTTAAACAAGGATTTGAAAAGTAAATATCAATTAAAACTAAGAAGTCTTTCAAACACTACAAGCCTAATTAGGACTAAAATATGGTTAAGTGTTCCAATAACACTATAACACTAACTTGCCTCTTGCCTCTTTAAGGGTTTTCACCCACATAATCTTCAAAATTAAATTGTAGATGATAATTACCCTATTCTTAAGGATAGCTGATACATCAATGTTCATTGAGCATTAGAGTGTTTATAGGATGAATTATTAAACAACATAAACAACATAATAAATTAAACAACATAATAAGTTTAAAAGAACTCAAGATTTTCCACCAGAAAGCGAGAGAGTATCACAGACCCGCTTCTTTCTCTAGATCTGTTGGATACCTCAGAGATCTACTTAACTTAATATATTTTGCTTGGCAACATCATCCTTAATTAAACTCCTAAGGACCCACCAAGATATGATCTAGGGTTAGATAGGTCGTCAAAATTTTACTTCCCTATTTCATATAAACTGCATTAACATGCCTTTTAAGTTTCAGGTGGTGGAACGAGAAGACTCGCCTGGTACGCTTTTACAGTTTTTTGCGTTGTCTTTCTTGTACTTTCATACTGTACTTTTATACCTACAAACTTGCATGCAAAACAACGATGTCACCCTGCATGAAAAATAAAACTATCAGGATAGCCACAAAACCAAAATGAAAAGCAAAATCAAAACCAAAACTAAAATTAAAATCAACCAAGATAAAATTCACCTCCACAACATTCAAAATATAAAACAACTCAAAATTTAATCACAAACATCACAAAAAACTACAACTCTAACTAAATTAAGATGTCTCTATCGGATGATCAGGAATCCCTTAGAGGAGGTAACCTACGGTTGCTCACGAGGCTTCCCAGAGTCTAAATGAAATTATAGAACTCATTAAGTTGAGTTTAGTAAATTCATTTGGACTAAGTGAATCCAATAGAAAATAGTGGTGCCGGAATGAGGGAACCGTTGGATCCTAACTGGTGTTGCTCTAATCAACTTTAACATGCCTTCATAAAGTTTAAAGAGCTTCAACCATAAGGCCACTTAATTTGATATTATGACTCGACAGACTAGAAAACTCAAACTTGTCATGGCAAGGAGCTTGGAGCTAGCATGGTGGGCAGCACGACCATCTTCAACAGCAAAGCCTGTCTTCCCCAGCTAAACCAATCTTCCTTCCTAAGATATAAACAACAAAACCATAGGACTTTGAGGTTGCTTGCTTATGCAACGTAAATCCTCACCTTATCTTTAGGCCTTTTGTGTAGCCCTGCTATACAATATAAGCCCTAACTCGTCTTAGGATTCTGAGGTTGTCGTTTGTCATGACCTAAATACTCACATCTTCCCGGCTATTTATGTGATAGTTTCACACGAATGTAAGCCCTAACTAATAAAATTGGCAGGATGAAACACCTAAATATTTCTCCTCAAAACTGAAGCCAAACATTAAGATAGCTGGGGAAGTCACTGAGGTTCTTCTCTGGATCCATGACATCCCTTATTTCTTCCTCCTTTGGACTCTACAACAAAATTTTCTAAATTTGAACCAATCCCCTTTCACACCTCTACTTCTGATCTCATTGAAAAGTCCTACCCTTTGAAACTCCTTGAAGATAATATTTCTTGATTTTTATCGAGAGTATTCTTAGGTGACTTTGGTCATTTAAGATGTAATTTACTATAGGGGCCTGCCCTTATAGGAAGCATGTCCGAATCCAGCTTAACATAAATCTTATTTAATTCTTTATATTAAATAGGGGAACTTGTCAGCAAATAAAAAGGTTTTGCAGACCAAACTGCAGACCAAACGGATGTGCAGACCAAACGGATGTCATATATTCCTTAGTTTATTTGATCGAGGCTCATCCCCCAGTCTTGTGTTTATCCTTTGGGATAGATATAGGGTTTGAGGTACAACACTTTTTCATTTAAAATTTGAAAAATATGGGCACAGTTTGATTTCATATTTTTCTATAACTTATATATATATGTAAATTAAAACTTCCTTCCGAAAAAGGCGACGAGATTTTGATTCCGGCGGTCGACAGCTTTTAATGGGCAACTCCTCAACAAAAATTCTGCACTTAGAAACATAGAAAATCAGTTAGGACATACTGCTACTGCACTTAGCAATAGACCTCCATGGACTCTACCTAGTAATGTCTAAATTAATCTCAAGGATTAGGATAAAAAGCAAATTAATACAATTCAACTAAGGAGTGGAAGAGAATTAGAAACAAATATCCAAAAAGAGGTAGAAGTTGAGAAAGAAGTGGTGGAAATGGAAAGGTCTAATGAAGATTTTCAAATGATTCAGAATATCTTATTAAACCAATGAAAATTACTGTAGAAAAACCACCACTACCATTTCCTCAAAGACTGAGACAACAAAACAGAGATAAATAATTTTTGAAATTCTTAAAAATATTAAGAAAATTAACCATAAACATTCCATTTGTTGAAGCCTTGAAACAAATGCCAAGCTATGCGAAGTTTATGAAGGATATACTTAATAAAAAAAGAAAGATTACATACAATGAGACTATTGCCCTTAGTGAGAAGTGTAGCGCAATAATTCAAAAAAAGTTTCTAGAAAAACTTAAGGATCCTGGTTGTTCTACTTTTCCTTGTGCTATTGACAAAAATTTTTTTGGAAAAGCTTTATGTGATTTTGGAGCCAATATTAATCTTATGCCTTTATCAATTTTCATAAGATTGGATTTAGAAGAGATTTCTCCTTCTACTATAACTCTTTAATTAGCTAGTCATTTAATCACCCAACCCAAAGAAGTTATAGAAGATATATTAGTAAAAGTTGATAAATTTGTATTTCATGTGGATTTTATTGTGTTAGATATAGAGAAAGATAAAGAAATTCTTATCATTTTAGGCAGAACTTTTCTAGCTACTGGAAGAGCTTTGATAGATGTATAAAAAGAAGAGTTAGCCATGAGAGTCAATAATCATGAAGATACATTTAATATATCAAAATCAATGAGATACCTAGGAAAAGGAAGAGATGATGAATGCTTCATAATGGAAATTAATGATTATTTAAGTATTGAATTTTTCACAGATAACTTTGAAGAGAACATAGGAGAAGAACATTTAGAGCATGAAGATGAGGATATAAAGCAAGATAAATCCATTGAAGTGAGTAATGAGGATTTGGATATTGTTCAGGAACAATTTGAGCTATTGGATACTATGGATAATAATAAAAATCTTATTCATTCGATTGTGAAACCTCCTTAACTTGAAATGAAAATACTTCCTTTACATTTAAAATATGCCATCTTAGAAGATTTATCCAAATTACCCGTTATACTATCCTCTAAGTTAACTGAATTACAAGAATAATAATTGTTGGAAACTATAAGAAAGTACAAGAAAGTTTTTAGATGGACATTAGCTGATGTCAAAGGAATCAATCATTCAATTTTTATATATAGAATTTTATTGGAAGAACATCATGAACCAAAAGCCGAACCTCAAAGGAGATTAAACTCTATGATGAAAGAAGTTGTTAAAAAAATTTAACATGGTTAAATGCTTGAATAATATATCTTTTTCAGACAATGCATGAGTAATTCCACAGTGCAATTCACTGTGTTTAAGAAAGGTGATGTGACTGTTACTATGAGTGAGAAAATGAATTATTACCAACACAACAAGTCACTGGTTGGTGAATTTGCATTTACTATTGAAAATTAAATTCTACTACTAGGAAATATCACTTTCCTTTACCTTTGATGGACCAAATATTTTTGCTTTTTGGATGGATATACCGACCATCATCAAATTTCTATTTCCCTTAACGATTAAGAAAAGACAAGATTTACTAGTCCTTACGACACTTTTAAATTTAGATGAATGCCCTTTGGTTTATGTAATGCATCAGTAACATTTGAAAGATGTTAGATGTCTATTTTTAGTGATTTAATTGAAAAAGGGATACATGTTCTTATGGATGATTTTATTATGTTTGAAACTTCATTTAAATCATATTTAAATCATTTAGAGAAAGTTTTAGAACGATTTGAAAAAGCAAATTTAGTATGAAATTGCAAAAAATGTTTGCTTATGGTTGCAGGAGAAATTGTACATGGGCATAAAATTTCTGAAAACGACATGGAAGTAGATAAAAAAAAATTCAAGTTATAACTAAACTACCTCCTCCTACTACTGTTAGAGGTGTTAGAAGTTTTTTAAAGCATGCTGGTTTTTACAGGCGGTACATTAAAGATTTTTCAAAAATTACTAAGCCTTTATGCCAACTATTAGAAAAGGATGCAAAATTAGATTTTAACCAAGAATGCATTAATGTATTTGAACTATTAAAGGAAAAATTAATCACTGCTCCTATAATAGTTTCACCTGATTGAGATAAACAATTTGAGTAAATGAGTGATGCCAATGATTATGCAATTGGAGCTATTTTAGGACAAAGATATGAAAAGATTTTTAAAGTAAATATTATGCTAGTAAAACTCTGAATCATGCTCAAATTAACTATACCACTACTAAAAAAGAGTTATTAGCAATTGTTTATGCTTTTGATATTGTTAGGTAATATATAATTGGAGGTAAATGTGTTATGCATACAAACCACTCTATTATAAACTATTTAATGTAAAAGAAGGATGAGAAACCAAGATTAATTAGATTGGTACTTCTGATGCAAGAATTTGATTTTGTGGTAGTAGATAGGAAGAGATCTAAGAATCAAATAATAATTGATCATTTATCAAGACTGGAACATGAAGAATCATTTGATCTTGAAAGAGAGATTAATGAAACTTTTCCCGATGAACAACTATACACTTTTAATGAATGGCGTATACCGTGGTATGCATACATTGTGAATTTTATTGTTAGTGATATTTTACCATATGGACTGACAAAGCAACAAAAAAAAATTTACTCATGATAAAAAATTGTACTTTTGGGATGACCCATATTTGTACAAATAATATAAATTTTTTTTTTATTTAGAGATGTGTACCGTATGATGAAACTGAAAAAATTAATAAAAAATGTCATGATTCTGAATTTGGGGGTCATCTTGGAATTGATATAACTGCACACAAAACTTTACAATCTGAATTTTATTGGCCTACACTATTTAGAGATGTTAAGGCATATATAAAAACATGTAATCATTGTCAACAAGTAGAATAAATTTTTAAAAAAGAAATGAAATGCCCCTGAATTTTATATTGAAAGTTGAAATTTTTGATGTATGGGGATTGGATTTTATAGGACCACTTATGCTGTCATTCATAAATTTATATATATTAATCACAGTAGACTATGTATCAAAATGGATTGAATCTATGGCTTTACCTTGGTGTGATGCTCAGATTATTACAAAATTTTTAATGAAAAATATTTTTACAAGATGTGGAATGCTTATAGTAATCAATATTGTGGAGGATCTCATTTTAGGAATAAAAAAATTGAAAATTTATTTGACAAATATGATATTATACATAGGATCTCCACTACTTATCATCCATAGAATAATGGTATAGCAGAAGTATCTAATCGTGAAATTAAAAAAAATAATGGAAAAAACTGTAAATCTTAACAAATTGGATTGGCCTGCTAGACTAGATACTGCATTATGGGCCTACAAGACAGTTTATCAAAATCTTATAGGAATGTCCCCATTTAGACTTATTTTTGGGAAGACTTGTCACTGACCAGTAGAATTAGAGCACAAATCTTATTAGGCTTTTAAGGAATTTGATTTTAATTTAATAGATGCTAGTGAGAAAATATTGTTGCAACTGAATCAGCTTAAAAAAATTAAGAATGAATCTTTTGATAATGCTAGGATTTTTAAAGAGAAAAATGAAAGAATGCCATGATTGAAAGATAATAAAAAAGGAATTTGAACCTGGAAAAGAAGCTTTATTGTATAATAAAAGATTTAAATTATTTCCTAGAAAACTAAAGTCTAGGTGGTTAGGGCCATTCACTATTTTAAAAGTTTGCCCATATACAATTGTAGTTATTGAAGATCCTAAAATTTTAAAAATATTTAAAGTTAATTGGCATAGGTTAAAACCTTACTTGAGGAAAATCTCTTAATTACATTTCTAAACTTGTATTTAAGTATTAACATTCTTACTAATATAGTTCTCATAAAATTCTTTTTCATATGAACCTTCTAAGCATCTTTAATATGAAAAATTACAAGTTTTCTTGATATGAATAAAAAATAAAAAAGTTTAAACTTGACTACTAGGTATTCTTATACTTTTAGTTTTAACCTAAGTTATTAAATATTTTTCTTAAGTTGTATTGTTATATTTATTAAACATAAAAATTATAGAAATCTGTATGTAAAGCTCACTACAATAATTCATACTTTTTTTATATATAGTAGAAACAAAAGTTACTTGAGAACAAGCAACAATTAAGTTTTGGGGATTTTGATATTCCAAAAAAATCTTCAAATTTATATATACATTTTAAGCTTAAACTTAGTGATGTTGCACTTTGAAGAAATGTATTTTCATGTTTTGTTGTAGGTATATTGATTCTAGACATTTAGAACAAAAAAGGAAGCAGAAAGAAAGAAATTTGGAGTCAAATGATGCAGTTTTTGAAATGAAACTGACATCAGTGGCACCAGAACTAGCACCAATGGTGCCATAATACAGAGAACTGGTGCCAATAAAGCCAAAATTTAGAGAGCATGCACAACTAGCACTAATGGTGTCAGAATTTGGTGCCAAAGGTGCTAGAAGTGGTTATGACCTAAAATTCATTGAATGTGGACTATTTATGAAGGGGTGCTTAAGAAAACATTTTGGAAATTCATCCCTATATTAGAAAAATGTGCTTTTATGCTTGTAAGACGATGGTGTATTAATCAAGAGTCAATTTTTGGTGAGAGTCTTGTGTCTTTCAGTGTGTGTGATGGTTGTGAGTCTTTTGTGTGTGGAGAATCTTGAAGTTTAGAGAAGATTTTCTCTATGAGTTGTAAGAGGAGAGGGAAAGTGAGAGAATTCTTCTTTATTACACTTCTAAGGGAGAATTCAGTGGTATTTTAAAGAGAGAAAAAGATTCAAAGGAACTACAAGGGATTTGCTTGAGGAGGAGAATGAGATAAGTTGTGTTCTTTCCTTTCTTAGTTTTGTAAAAATAATTTTTTATATAAAATCCATGTTTTGTTGTATCTTCCTCATGAATTCTGTGTAGTCTTCTTTGTCCTTCTCTCTACAATGAGAAATTGTTATGTGAAGAATCAATATTGTTCTGTAAGGCTTTCATTTTCATAATTATGATGATTTGAACTTTGATCTTAATTTACTTTTTGATCTGACTAATTGAATTGTTAAAATTTTTTGAGAAACATACAATCCTAGAGGTTTATGCTTTCTACAAAAAAGTGAGAATCAAATTTAATTCCATGGATGAGAATGTAGTCTTTGGGGTTTGCTGCAACTAATTAGGGAAACATACTTTGTTGGGCCTAGAACTAGAGATTTTAGGGTGCAGACTAAAATACCTAATTTGGTCTAGGTGTTTGGAAACTAAAGCGAGATTTTAGCCCTCAGGCAAGAGGAATATGAGAGTTCTTGAGTGAGAGCCAGTATCCTCCCAGCCTAATTACAGATTTAGGGACCAAACTCTGGATTAGCGAATGTTCTTTTTCACTCGTAAAGAGGAGAAAGAGCGAAAATGCTCCTATTTGGCACAATACAATTTTCAATAATTTTAAACAATTTTGTTTGCTTCACTGACCATAAACTTATTATAAAGGGGAAGGATACTTTCTTAAATTTGAACTCTTCGTCACAAAACTTAGTTTTGTCTTAGTAAATTTAACTTCAAAGTGTAGAGATTAGTTTAGTAAACTTAGTTCCATTAGCTACATTAAACTAATTTTGATTTATTTTTCTTACTTGAGTTTTTATAGTTTGAATATTGTGTCTTTGCATTATTATCATTATAATTACCACATCTTTGTGAGATTGATACTTAGGACTCTATTTGAGTCTTTTATTACTTGAGCGATAAATATACTTGCGTTTGCAACCCAGTGAAGATTTTAAATCTAAATTATACATTAAATCACTAGGTGTGGCCGATTAAAGATTTTAAAAGTTAAAACTTATTATAGTGAAGTAATTATTATTGTGATTGATGTGCATATTTTCTTATTTAGTTGTCATGTGTGTTGTAGTGTTGAAAGACATTTATAACACATACAAAAACATTGCATCAGTATACACCACTTCAACACCAGCCTTCAAAAAATTTGTAGCCAATCGTGAGTCCATGGCCCTTTGCTTTCAAAGAAAAAAACTTTCTCAGGCCCTTTTGTCTATTGTGAGGCCAACACAAATTCCTCCTAGTTATTGTAGATTACTTTTTCAGGTGGATCAAGCTCATAATTCTCACTCGTATCGTAATGTATGTCATCTAAAATTTCATTAGAATGAATTTTACGTGAATTTTTAAAGAGACACTTATTCTAAACACCCCTGGGAGTGATTCGATGCATTTAGACACTTTGGAAGGTTCTTTTATGAAGGGATATGCCTCTTGGATCAATGGACATATCTTTTGAATTCAAAAGAGTTGACTTTTGGATATAATTTTGTATTCTTTTTGGAGGGAGGCAACCTTTAATAAAAGAGAGGGATTTGATAAACTTGAAGGAGGTGGCGTATAAGGGGGGTAAAAAATAGAGAGAGAGGGAGAAAGTTAAGGATTGTAAGAGGAGAGGGAAGGTGAGAGATTTCTTCTTCATTACACTTCTAAGAGAGATTTGAGAGTTCTTGTAAGGAGAGAAAGGCTTGAAGAGAACTTCTAGGGATTTGCTTGGGAAGGATTGAGAGATAAGTTGTGTCTTTTATTTCTTTTGCTTTGTAAACTTGTTTTTATTTGTAAAATCTATGATTTATCATATCCTTCTCATGAATTATGAGTAGACTTCTTTATCATTTTCCCTACTTTGAGATATGATTTCGTGAAAAATTGCCTTTATTTTATATAGTTTTAAATGTCAATAATTTGTGATGATTTGAACTACGATCTTCATTTACTTTTCTATCTGGTTAATTGAATTGTTAAAATTTGTTGAGAAACATATGATACGAAAGGGCTATGATTTCAACAAGATTGTGAGGATGACATTTGATTTCATGGGAGAGGATTGCATTCAAGGAGTTGAGTGCAAATAAATAGAGAAATATACTTTGTTGGATATAAAATTGGAGATTTTAAGGTGACAGATTAAAATCCCAAATTTGGTCTAGTTGATTGGAAACTAATGTGAGATTATTACCCCTTAGGTGAGGGAGTAGTGGGAGCTCTGGAGTGGCAACCAGTATCCTCCCAGGTTGACCTCACTTTTGGTTAAGGTCACTTTTGGTTAAGGTTTAGTTTTTCCTCTCTAGTTACCTAGGGTATAGCCATAGGACTTTCCTATTGACTATTCCTAGAAAACTAGAAAAGGAACCCCCATCATTAGAATTTCTACACTCCTCTTCTCTCAATTTGAACTTTCACAAATTGGTCCTAACCTCTAGCACTAAGTAGGTGGGGTCAGTATGAGGAAGCTCAAGATGAGTCCCCATATGACTGTTTGACCTTAGGGTTGACATTGGATGTTGGTCTAGAGCTTGTTCACTCGCTTACACTAATTCTCACCCACAATCACTCACAACCCTAAACCCAAAAATTTCTTGACTTTGATCCCTTGATCTTCTGGGAGACTCATGTAGATGGTCCCCTAAACCCACTAGCCATAGGCTAGGGTTTAGCTAAGACCAGTACACAGAGGACCCAAATGGGGATTTCAGTGGTCCACAGTTCGTATAGGGTGGTTGGTACCCCAATTATACCAAAATGTCCAATTTGGCCTTTTGCCCCTAAATTCACCCAAATTAACTAAATGCACTTGAAACCCTAAATTTGGTCAAAATCCTAAAATTCACACAAAATTCAAAAATCATTTCAAACCATTTGAAGACATCCAAATTACCCAAAAACACCCAAAAATATCAAATTTACCAAAATACCCCCAAACTTACCAAAATTAAAAAAATTCCCTTGGTACCCCAAAATTTCCCAAAACCTCCAAAATCACTCCAAATATTTCTAAAACCAATTTGGACCCTTCAATTGAACCCAATTTGGTCGATTTAACCATTTTGACCAAAACCCCAAAATTGTCTTTAAGGGCCCAACTTTCCTAAATTTACCTCAAATGTCCATCAAAATGAGCCTAATTTTCTGCAATTTCAATTCTAAACTCAAATTAACCTTTCATATGACAAACCTAAAGCAAATCCAAGCCTAATTGGCCCATTCTTTGAGCTCAATTTTGATATAAGTCAAATCCCCAATTTTGGCCCTATGACTTAATCCCACAAAATTGAACTCCATAGCCTACTCAATTTGCAACAATTTATGTTGAGAACTCTTCATAACAATCCTACACACCAAACTTGACCTTCAATTGGCCTTGTTGAAGCCTCAATTGCATTCAATTTTAACCCAAATCAAAAAATCCCCAAAATTTCCCCAAATTGGCTGTGTCCCCAAATTACACCAAATTGATTGCCTTAAACCCAAAATTGACACCCAATTTATGTTGAAAACTCTTCATGATGACTCCATAGACTATTTTCAACAATCAATTTGTACTTATTCTAAGCCTAGGCCAACATGCCCAAATTGAACAAAATCCCAAAATCCTTCAAATTGAGCTTCCAATTGAACTCAAAATCACTTCAATCCTTCACCAAAAATTTTCATAACAATCATCTACATAATACTGATCAATCAAATGGACTCAAAGTCATGGATAGCCTAACCCAAACCCAAATTTTAGCCATTTGGACCCAAATTGGACCCATGCACCAAAATTAACTTAGCCATGCCTAAGACACCAAATTGATGACTCCACAACACCAAATTGATGACTCATTGATGACTCCACAACAGCTTAGTACACTCTATTGACCAGTCTAAATCCGCTTGGACCAGCCATGGTGAGGTATGGACAATTGGATCCCTAAATTAAGGGATTTATGCCCATTTATGGGCCTTAACCAAAAATCTTCCCTATCATCACTTGCCATTGAGGGTTAATTATAATTAACCCTCCCATTGACTCACCTGACCTCCTGACCACCTCACCTGGCCTTGTCGGTCGTCCTAGTAGCCAGAAAACACCAAAACTGAGACCCTCAAGCTAGAATTCAAACCCAAATTCACCCATTTAAGCTGGCCAATTCTAATTGGCTTTAGCACTTCAAAACCCTCCACCTAAGCACCATTTTCCACCATTCAAATGGCCATGACAGCCACCCTTGGCAATTTTTATTTAAACCATACCTCCATGGCCAAAAAGGACAACTGAAATTTGCTTAAGGAAACTCTGCCAAATTGCTCTCAGAGACTCCCTAAAACCTCCTCAATAACCTCCTCAGACTCCCTAAAACCTCCTCAATTCAAACGCACCATTTTCCCCCACTGATCCCCACTGTGGAAGCTAAATTTTGAGCTTAAATTTCTGCTAAAGCCAGGACAGATCTCTTCATACCTCCACAGTGAACCAAACTTCAATTAACCGTGCACACGCCATCACCACAGTACCACAGTGATAGAAGTTGATTCCCCACAAATACCCCCTCACAGCGAGCCTCTACCATAGACTTTGATCAACACCCAAATTTGGCCTTGATCAAACTTGGGTCTAGGCATTTCACCACAGTAAGAGGCTTCATCCCTAGCCTGCTTGAACTTGCACGAACGTGTCGAGCACCTCTTATTGAAGCTTCCCTTCTCAAAGCAAAGGTATAAACCTCGCCACTGTCCAGAGCTTGTTTTGATTCTACACTTGCATAGATCCAATTAAATGGCATGTTTACCATATGGATATGTTTGTCTCACTTAGATGAGTCTATAGATCAAACCCGAACGAGTTTGGTTGAGAAATGAGTGAGATCTTAAGGTTTTAAGGTTAATAGTCACAAGTTTTGGCTATCGAGGATGATGATGGGGAGCCGTTCGATCGAGCTTGTATCGGATGGACGGACGAGGTCGTGCAGAACAACGCCTTCATACATGAACTGCAGGCCGAGTCATCGCTGAGGTGGATGGCAGCGCCGAACTAGAGGACGCCGCATGGAGCTTCGAAGCCCCCGTAGGTTGACGCGGCGCCGCGTGTTTACATAGAAAAATAGGGATTTTTTCTATTTATTTAAATACCCATAACTTTGAAAAATCATATCTTTGCATAGAAAAATCACAAAAATAAAATAAAATATCCTAGTGCTCAGTGAACAGAGGAAAATAATGTGGAAATGGTTTGAAGTTTATTTGTTATAAATTTTCTTTTTAATTAATTAAATACTATTCTAAATATTCTTATTCTCCATGCATTCAAATATTTCACCATGGCTTCATATTTTAGCATGTTGTTGCCTCTATCATGAGGGATAATCCTTGATTTTTCCAAAGTCAGAGGAGACCCCTAGATAGAGATTTATATTTTTCAAGTTTATGCATCTGATTTAGAAAATTAATTATAATAATTAGCATGTTGCTTAGAAAAATCTAATAAATTTTTGGTAGGTTCATCATAATCAGAGAGTCCTAGGAAAAAATTATCATGGGCTAAGTCATTAAGAACACACTTAATTTCCATAAAACCCTAAAACTCAAAGAAAATTAAGTTGGGAAAAATAAAAATCTAAATGACTTGCTTTTAATTCTCCACTATAATTTAAAGCTCAGAGGACTCTCCATAAAAATTTTAAAATATTGGGATTTTATTTGATAACCAATTTGATTTTCTAAGTTAAATGATATTTTTAAAACTCAAAGTAATCATAATAATTAAAATACAACTTAAAAATTCATGAAATTTGTTTTAGAAGTTTTTTGTTTCCAGAAGAACTTTATAAAATAAAATTTTAATTAAAATAAAAATTTTACTTTTAAGCATATTTTAAATAATTAAATAATGGAAAACTAATAAAAATCACAAAATTAAAAAAAATTCATGGAAATTTTCGAAATTTTTTTCTAAGCCCTTAGAAGCAATTGGAAAAATTTTCCTAATTTCTAACTGAAGATATTGAATTTTAAAACTTAAAAATAATTTTTAAAGGCTAAAAAAGGATTTTTCTTGATTTCTCACTAAAGTAATTTTAATAATTCAAAGAAAAATCACAATAATATGAAATTTATTTCTCTAGGTTCCTTGACCTCAGAGAGATTTAATAAAAATTTAAAACTTAATTTTCCACATTTGAAATATTTTATAATTAATTAATACTTCAGAACGTAAAATAATATGATAATTCAAATAAAACTCAAAAAATGATGAAATTAAGTCTAAGTGGTTCTTTGGTTTAAGTCTACCTCCAGTAAAAATTTTAAGTGATTAGGCTCTGCCTCAAGTTATTGAATTTTCTTTGAAAAATCTTATTTTTAAATGAAAATAATTATAGAAATTAAATTAAATTTTGAAAAGTCACATTTTCTCCTTTGGTGTCTTAATTGACCCATGAGTGAGGTAGGATAAAAATTCTAAAGTCCTTTGATTTAAATTTGATAAATTATGAAGTGATATAGCTATAGGGGCAAAGGTATAATTTTGGGAATTTAGTCTTAATTAATATTTAGGCTTAATTCAAGAGAAGGAAATGGGCAATCTTTGATTTTAATTAACATGTTAAGATAATTGAAACACAAGGGATTAATTGGTAGAAACCAATTTCACTTTTCTTAATTAAAGGATAAATTTGCAATCTCCTAAATCATTAAAGATTGGAGGCCTATTAAATTAAATGATCCTAGACTTAGGGGTATGATTTTGGATGCTAATAACTCGCTAATTTAATATCCCTATTTGGTGTTCAAATGACATTCAACCATTTTGATCATGAATTACTATCATTTAAAATTCAATTTTTTTGAAAAATTACTAATGTATCCACCAGGGTCTTAGGGCTTAGTAGTGACCTAGGCTAAATCAAATTTGGTTAAAAGAGGACTAAAAAAGTGAATGTAAATAGAAATTGAACACATTTAAAACACTAAAAGCCCAAGTTAAAATTGGCAAAGTTTCTTAATAGCATTAACTTACCCCTTTTAAGAGTCTTCACCCACATAAGTCTTCACCCACATAATTCTCATAATTCTCACATTAAATGACAAATGATAATCACCCTACTCTTATGGATAATTGAAACATCAATGTTCTCTGAACACTAGAGGCATTTACAAGATGAATTATTAAGCAACATAATAAGTTTAAAATTCTTTGATACTTTTCACAAGGCAGTGAGAGGTAAGCATGGACCTGCTTCTTCCTCCCAACCTTCTGGATACCTCAGAGGTCTACTAAACTTAGTATGTTTTGCTTAATGAAATCATCCTCAAATGAATTAATAGGGGCTCACCAAGATATGATTTAGGATTTGGTAAATCACCTAAACCTTATTTCATCGCTTTACTTAAAATGCTTTGAATATATAAATGCTCTCACATGCATTTTGAGTTTCAGTTGGAGATGACGGGAAGACCATCCAGGTACGCTTTTATTGTAATTTATTTTACTTGCATTTCTAGTCTCCCGTACTTTACTTTTGAATATGTTATTATAATTTCTCACTTGCATGTATGAATAAAAACATAAACCTGCATGATAAACAATGATGTCACCCTACATGAAAACCAAAACTACTAGGATAGCCGCAAAACAAAAACCAAAACTAAAATCAACCAAGATAAAATTCACCACCACAACATTCAAAATATAAAACAACTCAAAATTTATTCACAAACATCACAAAAAAAATAATTGCAACTAAATTAAAATGTCTCTATCGGAGGATCGAGAATCTCTCGGAGGAGGTAACCTACGGTTGCTAATGAGAATTCCCATAGTCTAAAAGTCTAAATGAAATGAAAGTATGGAACTCATTAAGTTGAGTTTAACAATTTCATTTGGACTAAGATTATCAATTAGAAAATAGTGGTACCGGAACGAAGGAACCACAAGATTCTAACCGATGTTGCTCTAATCAACATTAATATGCCCCATAACTTTTAAAGAACAAAAACTGTATGGACATCTAATTTGACATCGTAACTTGACACACTAAAAAACTTGAACTCACCATGACGAGGAGCTTGGAGCTAGCACTGTGGGTAGCATGACCATCTTCAACAACAAGAGGAACTACAACAGTATATCCTTCTTTAAGATTAAACAACCAAGCCATAAGACTTCGAGGTAGTTATCTTATGCCACGTGAATCCGCCCCTTATCTTTAGGCCTTTGTATAGCTCTACTATACAATATAAGCCCTAACTCATCTTAGGATTACGAGGTTGTCGTTCATCATGACCTAAATCCTCACATCTTCCAGGCTATTTTTGTGATCGTTTCACACAAATATAAGCCCTAAATTAATAAAATTTGCAAGATGAAACACTAGGCCAAATAATAGGATAGATTGGGAAGTCACCGAGGTTCTCCTCCAAATCTATGACATCCCCTAGTTCTTACTCCTTTGGATTCTATAATAAAATGTTCCAAATTTGAGCAATTCCCATTTCACACCTCTTTGTCCGATCTCATTGAAAAGTCCTATCCTTTGAACTCCTTGAAGATTACATTCCCTAATTTTTATCGAGAGTTTTCTTAAGTGACTTCGGTCATTTAAGATGTAATTAACTATAGGGGCTTTCCCTTATAGGAAGCTTGTCCAACCCCAGCTTAATATAAACCCTATTTAATTCTTTGTATTAAATATGGGAACTTGTCGGCAAATAAATAGTTTTGCAGACCAAATAGATGTCATATATTTCTTAGTTTATTTGATTGAGCCTCATCCTTAAGTCTTGTGTTTATCCTTTAGGATAGATTCATGGTTTGAGGTATGGTGCTCTTTCATTTAAATTATGGAAAATATGAGGGTGATTTGATTTCATATTTTTCTAAGTTATATATACATATATAAATTAAATGTCCTTCCAAAGCGGGCGATGGGATTTCGATGCCGGAGGCAGACAGCTTCTAACGAGCAACTCCACCCATCACAAAAATAGTGCTGACTAGCTCCTGACAACTCCACTAGGGACAAACTTTTCTCTTCATTTAAATTAAGAAATATTATTCTTCATATATCAGCAATGTGTTCATGTCCCTCATGAGCCAGATTACTATTCTTCCATTGGCATGCTTTACCCATTTATGTTATGGGAAAGTATGATAAATTCTTTGGACTTCAGGACCATTTGTTCAATCACCTTTGAACAGGCGGGTTTAGGAGGCCATTAAGGACTTTTTAATCTTCATATAGGGTTGGATCCCCAATAAGTGTGTTGGTGGAATAGTTTCACCTGGGCATTGTGCGTTGATAATTTGGTCCCGCACTGGGTCCTAAACACTTTAGATCCCTTTTTCGAGTCTGATTTGCTATTTTGCAAATTTAGTCAGATTGTGTCGTGTTGCACGGGCTTTAAAATTTCCTTATATTAATCAAAATTTCCCACTTTTAAAATACTTTTACTATAATTTTAAAATCCCCACAAACTAAATAAAAACTTACCCGGTCTACAAATTGACCTCTGTCAATTTTAGTGCTCACACTAGGATTATGAGGTATTAGCCAAATAGTTAACCCCAGAGCTTTCTCTATTGAAGCTGCTGCAATGGCGTGCATAGCGCTCACTTTTTCCTATGACCTGTTGACGAGCCGCAATGCCCGAAATGTCATTCCCACCATCAAATTTGGAGTCAAATTTGAAGATCTCGAGGTCCTCCTCGGGAAAGCTCTATTAATGTAGTGAAAGTCGTGGCTCCAGAAGTCCAAGAGCCGTTTGCTGAATTTGACCTGAACTGCCTTCAAGACTTTCTTCTTATAAGAAGGTGAAGACTACTGCCATCACGACACCTATCAAGCCTGCAGTTCCCGCTGCTGCTAAGGTAAAAGAAGTTATGATCATTGAAGACCCAACTGAATGGTTGGCTATCCCGCCATCAGTGTTTGAAATCAAATTAAGTTCAAGGAGTGCCCGTTAACCCAAACCCAAAGGAGAAACCACAACAGGTAGGTTCGGAGGGCTACAAAAGCCTAGACTCCTAAAGACGTACCAGCTGATGAAGATCCTCGCCAGAACGAGTCAGGATTACTGGAGACTTATCCACTTCTGTGAGGAAGTAGATTCCACCCTTTAATGGAAACCAATGAGAATGAGAGTATCCAAAATATCACCGCTACTTTACCATCACTTCATGGACATAGTGTGGTGGGAAAGGAGGGAAAGAAGTCAACTCCTATCACTCGAGTCGGTTCAATTTTCAAGAGGTTAGCTGCCAAAGAAGGCTGTTCAATTAGTGAACTACTTAAGCAAGTGGGACATGCAATATCTCCTTGCATGAGGAAAGAAATCTTAAAGGATGTCAAATCTGACAAGCGATCTCAGAAATCAATTGAAGCTTTGCCTGCTCGCATTCCTGTCAAGTTCCGCTTAGGAAGCAAAGTTGATAACGCTATTTTCACCACCGATTCTACCGTTACTAGGACCGCAGGTCGTGGACCAGTTAAGTCACGTCTAAGTCCAAGAATTTTACTGATCACCCACTACAAGGATGTTTCTAAAGTTCCAAAGGAAAAGATGAAGAAATTGCCCAGTGTTGTATCTGGTCTGCACCATGGGGAGTATACTTTTCGGAGAGATACTTATGTTCCTATCAAGACACTCTATCTCATGACATCACCGTCGAAGAAAAAGGTGTGGATACCCAGGTCGCTGTATCGATACAGTCCAATAAGCCTGCATGGAAAGATCATAGAATGAAGTCAGGGTCTGAAATATCGGATATTGTCGCAACATTTGCCAGTGAAATGGAAGAACAAGTGGAGGAGGTCCAGTAGGGTCCTCTAGATCTTAAGACAATTCAAGAATCAATAATTGAAGAAAAGGTCGAAAAGCTTAGGGTTGAGATTTCTGAATTAGCCCGAGAACATGGAGTTTTATTGATGATGATGATGAAGATTTTGACTTTAACGATTACCTTGAGGAAGATTTCATGAATGACCATGTCATCGAGACCAGGGCTATTGCATTTGCGTGTGACACTCAACCTCTAATCAAAGAGAACGTCGTAGATGTGCTGTGTAATGCTGTTTTCCTAAGGGATGAACAAGTCAGCTAATTGGAGAAGAGGATGGAAGAGATGCTGCCTCCATGACCACCATGGCCATAGTTTAAGGACAATCTCAAGTACCACAATTAGCCTCTCCAGAAATCAACTTACCGGAGAATATACATATCATAGATGAAAGAAGAGAAGTCGCCTCATCAAACAGGGATGAGCAACGAAAGAAGGATTCTCCATCAAGTGCTATGTCAGAGAAGGAATTTAAGCAGATGATCAAACAAGTTTGGAAGGTCTTAACCCAATCTAAGGGTGGTGCATTGGTTTTAAAAGGTAGACCTTACCTGGAATAATTCAATGTCATACCCTTCCCTAAGGGTTTTGTGTCCCCAAATTTTAAGATATTTGATGGGACTGCAAATCCAAGACAGCACATAATATATTTCGAGCCAATTGTGGTAACACAAGAAGTAACAAAGCTTTAATCTTCAAATAGTTTTTTAGCAGCATGTCAGAGATTTCTTTCGATTGGTATGCTGATTTTTCCAATGGATTAGTTAAGACATTCATTGAATTGGAACATTTATTTGTGAAAAAATTTGTCGGAGCGCAACATCATGTGTTCATTGGAGATCTCATGATGGAAAAGCAAAAGCCCAACGAGACTTTAGTGGATTACAACTTGACTTGAGGTGGAGAAACCTTAGGGAGAAACCTTAGCATGAAATGTGAACCTCAACTACAGGAATATCACACAATTGAGATTTTACTCAAAAGCATCCATGACCCATTAATTTTCCTGCTTAAGGGACTCACCATTAATTCCTTCGAGAAGCTACTCAATAAATCCAACAATCTTCAAGAAGAAGTTAAACCTATGATTTTTCACAAGAAATCTAAGGCAACCAGAATATTTGAAAAGAAGTCCGAAACAGTGGCAACTGTCGATAATGGAAAACAGTTGATGAAGATACATTCAGAAAACCCTTGTCAGTTGTCATCACAGTACACTCAACAACAAACACAGCAGTATGACCAGTTTAGTCAGCAACTGCCTCAGGGAGGATCATACCAACCAGAGAATAAGAAAATGACCATTAAAGAACGTAGAAAGTGGTATATTCCTTCAAAGACAAAGTTGTACCCAAAATGTTTAGAAGTTTGATGAAGAAGCCTGAGTTCAGACTACCAGATCCAAAGAAACTTGAAGAGGTCAATAAGAAAATGAACCAAATTATTGGCCATATCACAGATTACTAGGGCACACTATAGAATAATGTTGTCTTTAAAGACTGGCTTAAGAAGAACCTTAAAGAAGGGAATGTAATGATCCCAAAAAAAGTATTTAAAATAACCTGAAAAAGGTTCCATAAATATGATTTCGGCTAAGACAATCTCTCTGATTGACCCATATACTGGAAAGGATGGACGGAGTACATTCTGGAGCAAATTTTCCAAGAAAATATTGAACCAGATTCAGAGCACTTCAAAACAAACCTCCGTTCAGGGTCGTCAGCCTGCCAAGTCTGAGATGAAGATTTCACCAGGAGATCCATCATCATCAAAGATAAGGACAAAGAAAAAGAAGAATACTACCACAAAGATTGATAGCACAGGGGTAAGGATAGGGGCTGCCTTTGCTAGATTAGTTGTCTCAGATTTGTGGAGAAAAATCCTCGAACCTCTGACCTTGTAATATTATCTTTTTACCCCTTTGTGGTCTTACAAATATAATGATTGTGATTTTGGCTACGTTTTAACTGTTTCTAGTGATGATGTAAATGATTATGACCAATTTAACTTCAATCTTGATCTCTAAAATGATCCTCAAATCATACTTAAGTCCGATAAACTCGCTAACAAGACAAAATAAGACATCGATAATACCGCTTACGACAACGCCGAGAGCGAAGAACCAATCCTCGAGCACCATGGTGCACCACTTGCCATCAACTTAGATCTTTGTGACAAAGAAGAAACACCGGAAGATTCAACAATGATATCTCAAGAAGAAAAAATTGCAGAAGTAAACTTAAGGAGTGGGAGAGTATTACCTCCAAGAATAGCTCCAACAGATAAAGAAAAATAAATAATAACTCAAGAAGAGCTACCTCCACCTCTGTTAGTGGAAGAACCACATAACAAAGAGAAAATTGGAGGATCATACAAAGTGGATTACAACGTGCTAGCTCATCTTAGGAAGTTACCGGCCAGATTAAGCATCTATGATGCTCTGATCATGTCAAAGGAAATGAGAGAGAGTCCTGGTTACAGCTTTGCTCGACCCCAAGATTTGCTTAGCTCAGTTGGCCAGCATATCCTTTGATGAAGTTTGCTCGTTGAAAGAACAGTTTGGGGTAACCTTCACAGATTATGTCTTACTACTCGGTACCTTCGACCATCATCTTCCACTCTATATCTCCGTTAACATTGGCTGATTTGTGTTGTCCAGAGTTTTGATAAATCCTTGAGCATCACTCAACTTGATGAGTCTAAGGACATTAACCTATTTGGACATTGAAGCTCAGGAACTTACGACCGAGAAAATAATGCTAAGTGGATTCAACCAAAAGGGAGAGAGAGCCCTTGGATCCATTACATTACTTATGAAGGTTGTAGAACTAGTAAAAATCACTAAATTCCATATAATCGATACTGAAACCTCTTTTAATGCTCTACTTGGTTGACCGTGGATTCATGAACACAACATGGTTCCATTGTCTCTACACCAGTACATCAAGTACTATAAAGAGGTACAAGCGCATTGCATTAAGGGAGATTCACAACAATTTTCAGTTCATGAAATTGGTATTCATGAAGACACCACCTACTACGTGCCTCCGAAGAAAACTGTCTTCTCTCGTGAAATTATGACAAATAAAAGTGAAGATTCAGAATAATCACAAAGAGGAAGCCATTCAACTTTGTTTCAACAATCTTCCACCACTCTTATATGACAAATTGGTAGGGGTTCTTTTAGTTCGCGCACCCGAGGTCGAGGTCGGGGAGGTGGACGAGGAAGGTCCAACTTAATTATTGAACGGACTAGGCCGCCATCAACATTAGTGATGAAGAAAGTTCTGAAGATGAAATAATGATGACAAAACTGAAGAAATCTCAGTATGAGATATGCTTAGAAGATGTGGGGAAAAACAAATATGAGACAGTGTATGATCGGATAAACCACTATGTAAACACCATGACCCTTACTCCGATTCTCCCTCAAAAGGCCGAGAGTTTAGAGGTCAAGAAAGTCCGTAGCGTTTGATCAAGTTTTGTCGTGCTTCTACCTCTACTAATATTGAAAATCATGTAAATTTGGATGAGAATCCTAATGAATTAATGGAATTACCTTTTGGTTACTTTTGCCTTGGGTACAAAAGTTAATTCAGCAGGGGCACTTTCCACAACAAATGCCAAAAGATAAATTACAACTTTTTGAAAAATTATGGGATGTTAAAAGTCGAACTCCCAACTCGAAAGAGGGCCTCAGATTTGGTATAGTTAGACCAGTCGATGATTCAGAATTTTGCATGGTTATTACTAGTGAATCAGGAGAGAATTGCCTCGATATGGAGGATGACTCTACTGATAAGCTAATAGAAGATGCTCTACCAGAATTTGAGGAGGAAATTAAATCAACTATTAATGAATTGAAGGAAATTAACCTCGGGACTGAGGAACAACCCCAACCTACATTTATAAGTTATCTACTCAACGATAAAGTATCATTAGAGTTGATCAAACTATTAACAGAGTTTAAAGATTGCTTCGCATGGGGTTATAATGAAATACCAAGACAATCAGTAGATGTTATAGTTCATAAACTTGGGGTAGACAAAGATATAGACCTAGTAAAATAAGCTCCCAAAAGAATTCACCTTGAAATAGAACAACAAGTTATAGCCGAACTGAAGAAATTAATAGATGCTAACTTTGTAAATGAAGAGCAATACCCCACATGGTTAGCCAACATTGTGCCAGTTAAAAAGAAAAATATAAAAAACTGTGTATGTGTCGACTTCAGAGGTTTAAACAAAGCATGTCCAAAAGACGAATTCCCATTACCGATACATTAAATGATGGTGGACATCGCTTCGACACATGAGATTTTTTCCTTCATGGACGGATCATCTGGATACAACCAAACCAAGATGGCTCCCAAGATGGCTCCCGAGGAGCTCCCGAGGATGCAACACTTACAACCCTCAGAACACTTATTGGGATTTTCTGCTATACAGTGATTCCATTTGGGTTGAAGAACACTGGAGCAACATATCAATGTGAAATGACGAAGATTTTTTATGATCTCATTCAAAACCAAGTAGAATGCAACGCGGATGATTTGGTAATCAAAATTAAATGAAAAATAGACCATTTGTACGATTTGAAAATCGCGACGATATGACCTTAAAATGAATCCCTTAAAGTGTGCCTTTGGTGTTACCTCTTGGAAGTTTCCAGGATTCGTTGTCTGTTATCGGGGAACTGAGATCAACGCGGATAAGATTAAAGTTATTTTAGAAATGCCTCCACTTAAAACCTTGAAGCAACTACGTTCCTTCCAAGGAAAGTTGGCATACTTGAGGCGCTTTATTTCTAATGTCTTAGGTAGATGCAGCCCTTCTAGGCATTAATTAAAAAGGACACCAAATTCATTTAGGAAGAGAAATGTCAGCGGGCCTCTGAGGATGTTAAGCAATATTTAATGACACGTCTTATTTTCGTAGCCTCTATCACAGAGAAACCTTTGATACTTTATACCGCGACATTAGATGACTCTCTTGGAGCCCTCTTAGCCCAAGTCAATGACGAGAGTAAAGAAAAAGCACTGTATTACTTGAGTCACTGCTTAATACTAATAGAGATAAGGTATCCACCTATTGAGAAGCATTGTCTAGCTTTGATTTTTGCCACCCAAAAGCTTAGACATTTTATCATAAGATTACTCTAATCTCTAAAGTTAATCCGTCGCAATATTTGATGACTCTACCAACACTCTCCGGACGTCTAGCAAGATGGTCAATGATTTTATTGCAATTTGATATAACATTTGTTCCCCTTTGCACTATCAAGGGACAAATTTTAGCAGACTTCCTTACTGCACACCTACTTCTAGGGTTCCATTATAAATGGAATTCTCCAGTACGCAACGCTGGGAGAGGTACTTTGGTGGAGCTTCATCAGCAAGAAAAAATAAAGGATCAGACATAGTTATACCAGGAAAAGCAGGGACTGGTTTGATCTTTATCACGTCAGATAAGGGTATGCTGAGGTTCTCATACCACCTGAGACTTCCTTACTGCACACCCACTTCTAGCTGGTTCCATTATAAATGGAATTCTCCAGTACGCAACGCTGGGAGAGGTACTTTGGTGGAGCTTCATCAGCAAGAAAAAATAAAGGATCAGACATAGTTATACCAGGAAAAGCAGGGACTGGTTTGATCTTTATCACGTCAGATAAGGGTATGCTGAGGTTCTCATACCACCTGACAGAGCCATGCACCAACAACGAAGCAGAATATGAAACGTTAATTAACGGGTTGGAGTTGGCAATCTCAATAGATATAATATATATTGACATCTATGGTGACTCTCAACTCGTCATCCAGAAAGTCACCGAACAATACAAGATTTTAAAGCCAAGACTAGCAGAATACCACCGGTACACCATGAAGCTGGTGGAGAATATTCCTAGTGTAACTTTCTACTGGATTTTTAGGGGAGATAATGCCCATGCTGACGCTCTAGCAAAACTTACTAAGGAGCTAGCATGTCCCGCGGAGGATTCTGCTGATATTACAGTACAAGGAAGACAAGTTTTATCTCAAGTTGACCTCGAAAATCTACACAAGCTGAAAATCTACACAAGCTTGGAATCGAAAATCTACACAAGCTTGGAAAAGAAAAAGAAATAATGATTGTAGTTGCTGATAACAATGAAGATTAGCGTAAGCCATTAATAGAATATTTGCATACTAGAAATCTGCTAGAGGACAAGTCAGCAACACACCACATCATAAAGAGGGTTATGTCATATGCTATAGTGGGAGATGTCCTCTATAGAAGATTATTCGATCAGATGTGGCTATGATGTTTATGCAGAGCTAGAGCACAAAATAATGTCAAAGAAGTACATGTCGGATTGTGTGGAGCTCACCAGTCCGGACCAAAGATGAAAATACAGATCAAAAGACTCGGATATTATTGGTCAGCAATGATGTCTGACTACATGAATACAACCAGAAGATGCCACCAATGCCAAGTGCATGGGGTGGTCTTCCACCAACCTCCGAATGTACTACACCCAACCGTTGCCTTGTGGCCATTTGAGTGTTGGGGCACAGACATAATAGGTCCGATAGACCCTCCGTCTTCCAGAGGACATAGATTCATACTCACTGCTACAAATTACTTCTCTAAATGGGCAGAGGCAGTGTCGTTACGAGATGTTACGACACAACATGTCCTTCAATTATTCAAAAGCCAAGTCATCTACCGTTTCAGAGTACCGCGAAGAATAATTTCTTACAATCAAACAACACGAGATAGACTGGAGATATTCTACAATTTATTATCCCAGGGCAAATGGCTTAGCCAAAGCCTTCAACAACACATTGGTACAGATTTTAAGGAAAATACTGGATGAAAATAAAAGGGATTGGCACAAAAAATTATTAGAAGCTTTGTGGGCCTACCAGACAAAGTTTAGGACTCCCACTCAGTGCACACTCTACATGCTTATGTATGGGTCTGAGGTCATACTACCGTTAGAAGTTTAGATGCCATCTCTCAGAGTCACTGTCACCAACCAACTTGCAATAGAAGAAAGAGCAAAATTCAGACTCGAGGAATTAGAGAGTCTTGAATGAAATGACTAGAAGCACAACAACATTTAGAGCTTTATCAAGCGAAGCTAGTACAAGATCATGACAAATTGGTCCAACAAGGACATTCAAATTTGGTGACCTTGTCCTCATGCTCAAAAACCCATTCTTGTACGCCACAAGATAGGTGAAAAATTTGAACCAACTTGGGAGGGAACTTTTATTGTAGAAAAGGTCTATACAAGAGGAGCCTACCAACTAGTAGATTTTTGTGGTGAGAGAACCATGCTGCCAATCAATAGACGGTACCTGAAGACATACCACGCAACCTAATATTGCTTGAAATTGGTTGATTTGAAATTTTGAAATTTTAATTGTTCTGGGTTATTTATTTGGCCAAACATCTGTGATCGAGTCTAAAATTTTGCAATAAAATTAACCTCAATTTAATGAAAATTTTTGAAATTATACACTTCAACTTTCTCTTTTTATTTTTAAATTTGATATTCTACTAAATTAAACAAAAGACACACATAAATAAATAATTTTCTCATCAACATAAACTAAAATTTTCTTTAATAAATACTTTGTTATGTTCTTGTTCACGCTAAATTTCAGCTCACTGATATTTTTCCTATTGTCTGCAGAGAAATGTCAGGCAAGAGGCTGATCATTACTTTTAAAGATGGCTGGAACCTCGCACTCAACGAAGAAAGGGCGCCTTAGGGCGGCACCATAGACTTCAACATGGACTTCAATCAAGTCAACATGGACTATGAGGGTCCTCTGATGGATGTGGTTAGCCATCAAAAAAAAGAAGGGCTACCATCACTGCTAAGGTTAAGCATCAGAGACAGTTCCTCACTGAAAGGGAAAATGTAATAGTACAGCAAGACCTGGGGGAGGGGACTAGTCATCTACCATCTATGATAGCTACGCCGACTAGAGGCCTAGTCGCTGCCAATGATAAAAGAGTGTCAGATGCACCGCTACGGAGAACTCAGTGTAGGAACTCTAACCGCTGAAAGCATAGGGCATTCTTACGCGAAGAGAAAAGATGCTAGAAGGAGGCGAAAAATTTGCTCACCCCTATTTCTGAGGGGAATATCTACGATCCAAGCATGAGAGAGACCTCTTCCAGCTTGTCTGCTACAGATGATGAGTCTGGATTTGTTATAGAGCTGGAGATACCTCTAGTTTCAGATGTTCTTTATATGGGTTGCCCGACATACAACGCTGAGATACCTACACGTACATCAGCTACAGAGGCATTTATGGAGTGCCCAAACTGCAATGTCCTCCACCTGGAGTACTACAGTACTTTAGAAGAGTACATGTCTACTGATGATGGATTTCAGACCGCTGATCACCCAATGAGGAACCATATGTCCAGTTGGATACAGAGCCATATATCCCATTGGATATAGAGTCATACATTCCTCTGGAGATAAAAGCAACACAAACTTGGATTCCCTCTAATGTTAAAATGAGGGAACATCCTCGACAGCTGTCAATCATTAGCACGATAGAATACTACAAAATGAGTAAAGTAAACAAAAGGGATTTTGAATTCTATGAAGAAGTTCAAGGAAGGTTCATTAATATACTATAAGACTTGGAGCTATATACCAGGGTCTTCTCCAAGAGCAGCAGACGAAGTATTCTCGACTGCATTTTTTATCTAAGAAACAGGGGTCGAGCAGGCCTGCTGATGGAAAGAATCTATTTTGAGCCACAAAAGTGGATGTGTGTAAAGGGCAGGATCACCATACAATGTGG
>NW_018165646.1:111674-125120 GCF_001263595.1 Phalaenopsis equestris
TTGTGAAGGTCACCGCTACAGAAGTTCAGGAACCGTCTGTTGTGTTTAACCTGAACTACCCTGAGGACTTTCCTTCTTATAAGAAGGTCAAGACTACTGCCATCATGGCACCTACAAAGCCTGTTGTTCCCGCTGCTGCTAAGGGAAAAGAAGTTATGATCATTGAAGACCCACCTGAGGGGTTAGCTATCCCGCCATTAGTGTTTGAAATCGAATCAAGTTCGAGGACTACACTGTTAATCCAAACCCAAAGGAGAAACAACAACAAGAAGGTTTGGAGGGCTACTAAAGCCCAGACTCCTAAGGAAGTACCTGTTGATGAAGATCCTCACCAGGATGAGTCAAAATTACTGGAGACCTATCCACTTCTGTAAGGGAGTAGGTTCCATCCCTTAATGGATACCAATCGGTATGAAAGTATCCAAAAGATCACCGCTACTTTATCATCACTTCATGTACATGGTGAGGGGGGGAAGAAACTTGCTCTTATCACCCGAGTCAGTTCAACTTTTCAGATACTAGCTACTAAAGAAGGTTGTTTAGTTGGAGAGTTACTCAAACGAGTGGGATGTGCAGTATCACCTCACATGAAGAAAGAAATTCTACGGGACGTCAAATATGCCAGACAATCTCAAAAGTTAATCAAAACTTTACCTGCTCGCATTCCCGTCTGGTTCCATTTGGGAAGCAGAGTTGATACCGCCATTGTTACTACCGATTCCACCGGTGCTAGACCCGCAGGCCGTCGACCAGTCAAGCCATGTATGGGTCCCACTATAAAGATATTTCTAAAGTTTCAAAAGAAAAGATGAAGAGATTGCCCAGTACTGTATCTGGTCTGCAACATGGGGAGCATACTTTTCCTCAACATGTCAATGTTTCTGCTGAGACACTCTATCTCATGACATCACCGTCGAAGAAAAAGGTGTGGATACCCAGGTCGCTGTATCGATACAGTCCAATAAGCCTGCATGGAAAGATCATAGAATGAAGTCAGGGTCTGAAATATCGGATATTGTCGCAACATTTGCCAGTGAAATGGAAGAACAAGTGGAGGAGGTCCAGTAGGGTCCTCTAGATCTTAAGACAATTCAAGAATCAATAATTGAAGAAAAGGTCGAAAAGCTTAGGGTTGAGATTTCTGAATTAGCCCGAGAACATGGAGTTTTATTGATGATGATGATGAAGATTTTGACTTTAACGATTACCTTGAGGAAGATTTCATGAATGACCATGTCATCGAGACCAGGGCTATTGCATTTGCGTGTGACACTCAACCTCTAATCAAAGAGAACGTCGTAGATGTGCTGTGTAATGCTGTTTTCCTAAGGGATGAACAAGTCAGCTAATTGGAGAAGAGGATGGAAGAGATGCTGCCTCCATGACCACCATGGCCATAGTTTAAGGACAATCTCAAGTACCACAATTAGCCTCTCCAGAAATCAACTTACCGGAGAATATACATATCATAGATGAAAGAAGAGAAGTCGCCTCATCAAACAGGGATGAGCAACGAAAGAAGGATTCTCCATCAAGTGCTATGTCAGAGAAGGAATTTAAGCAGATGATCAAACAAGTTTGGAAGGTCTTAACCCAATCTAAGGGTGGTGCATTGGTTTTAAAAGGTAGACCTTACCTGGAATAATTCAATGTCATACCCTTCCCTAAGGGTTTTGTGTCCCCAAATTTTAAGATATTTGATGGGACTGCAAATCCAAGACAGCACATAATATATTTCGAGCCAATTGTGGTAACACAAGAAGTAACAAAGCTTTAATCTTCAAATAGTTTTTTAGCAGCATGTCAGAGATTTCTTTCGATTGGTATGCTGATTTTTCCAATGGATTAGTTAAGACATTCATTGAATTGGAACATTTATTTGTGAAAAAATTTGTCGGAGCGCAACATCATGTGTTCATTGGAGATCTCATGATGGAAAAGCAAAAGCCCAACGAGACTTTAGTGGATTACAACTTGAGGTGGAGAAACCTTAGCATGAAATGTGAACCTCAACTACAGGAATATCACACAATTGAGATTTTACTCAAAAGCATCCATGACCCATTAATTTTCCTGCTTAAGGGACTCACCATTAATTCCTTCGAGAAGCTACTCAATAAATCCAACAATCTTCAAGAAGAAGTTAAACCTATGATTTTTCACAAGAAATCTAAGGCAACCAGAATATTTGAAAAGAAGTCCGAAACAGTGGCAACTGTCGATAATGGAAAACAGTTGATGAAGATACATTCAGAAAACCCTTGTCAGTTGTCATCACAGTACACTCAACAACAAACACAGCAGTATGACCAGTTTAGTCAGCAACTGCCTCAGGGAGGATCATACCAACCAGAGAATAAGAAAATGACCATTAAAGAACGTAGAAAGTGGTATATTCCTTCAAAGACAAAGTTGTACCCAAAATGTTTAGAAGTTTGATGAAGAAGCCTGAGTTCAGACTACCAGATCCAAAGAAACTTGAAGAGGTCAATAAGAAAATGAACCAAATTATTGGCCATATCACAGATTACTAGGGCACACTATAGAATAATGTTGTCTTTAAAGACTGGCTTAAGAAGAACCTTAAAGAAGGGAATGTAATGATCCCAAAAAAAGTATTTAAAATAACCTGAAAAAGGTTCCATAAATATGATTTCGGCTAAGACAATCTCTCTGATTGACCCATATACTGGAAAGGATGGACGGAGTACATTCTGGAGCAAATTTTCCAAGAAAATATTGAACCAGATTCAGAGCACTTCAAAACAAACCTCCGTTCAGGGTCGTCAGCCTGCCAAGTCTGAGATGAAGATTTCACCAGGAGATCCATCATCATCAAAGATAAGGACAAAGAAAAAGAAGAATACTACCACAAAGATTGATAGCACAGGGGTAAGGATAGGGGCTGCCTTTGCTAGATTAGTTGTCTCAGATTTGTGGAGAAAAATCCTCGAACCTCTGACCTTGTAATATTATCTTTTTACCCCTTTGTGGTCTTACAAATATAATGATTGTGATTTTGGCTACGTTTTAACTGTTTCTAGTGATGATGTAAATGATTATGACCAATTTAACTTCAATCTTGATCTCTAAAATGATCCTCAAATCATACTTAAGTCCGATAAACTCGCTAACAAGACAAAATAAGACATCGATAATACCGCTTACGACAACGCCGAGAGCGAAGAACCAATCCTCGAGCACCATGGTGCACCACTTGCCATCAACTTAGATCTTTGTGACAAAGAAGAAACACCGGAAGATTCAACAATGATATCTCAAGAAGAAAAAATTGCAGAAGTAAACTTAAGGAGTGGGAGAGTATTACCTCCAAGAATAGCTCCAACAGATAAAGAAAAATAAATAATAACTCAAGAAGAGCTACCTCCACCTCTGTTAGTGGAAGAACCACATAACAAAGAGAAAATTGGAGGATCATACAAAGTGGATTACAACGTGCTAGCTCATCTTAGGAAGTTACCGGCCAGATTAAGCATCTATGATGCTCTGATCATGTCAAAGGAAATGAGAGAGAGTCCTGGTTACAGCTTTGCTCGACCCCAAGATTTGCTTAGCTCAGTTGGCCAGCATATCCTTTGATGAAGTTTGCTCGTTGAAAGAACAGTTTGGGGTAACCTTCACAGATTATGTCTTACTACTCGGTACCTTCGACCATCATCTTCCACTCTATATCTCCGTTAACATTGGCTGATTTGTGTTGTCCAGAGTTTTGATAAATCCTTGAGCATCACTCAACTTGATGAGTCTAAGGACATTAACCTATTTGGACATTGAAGCTCAGGAACTTACGACCGAGAAAATAATGCTAAGTGGATTCAACCAAAAGGGAGAGAGAGCCCTTGGATCCATTACATTACTTATGAAGGTTGTAGAACTAGTAAAAATCACTAAATTCCATATAATCGATACTGAAACCTCTTTTAATGCTCTACTTGGTTGACCGTGGATTCATGAACACAACATGGTTCCATTGTCTCTACACCAGTACATCAAGTACTATAAAGAGGTACAAGCGCATTGCATTAAGGGAGATTCACAACAATTTTCAGTTCATGAAATTGGTATTCATGAAGACACCACCTACTACGTGCCTCCGAAGAAAACTGTCTTCTCTCGTGAAATTATGACAAATAAAAGTGAAGATTCAGAATAATCACAAAGAGGAAGCCATTCAACTTTGTTTCAACAATCTTCCACCACTCTTATATGACAAATTGGTAGGGGTTCTTTTAGTTCGCGCACCCGAGGTCGAGGTCGGGGAGGTGGACGAGGAAGGTCCAACTTAATTATTGAACGGACTAGGCCGCCATCAACATTAGTGATGAAGAAAGTTCTGAAGATGAAATAATGATGACAAAACTGAAGAAATCTCAGTATGAGATATGCTTAGAAGATGTGGGGAAAAACAAATATGAGACAGTGTATGATCGGATAAACCACTATGTAAACACCATGACCCTTACTCCGATTCTCCCTCAAAAGGCCGAGAGTTTAGAGGTCAAGAAAGTCCGTAGCGTTTGATCAAGTTTTGTCGTGCTTCTACCTCTACTAATATTGAAAATCATGTAAATTTGGATGAGAATCCTAATGAATTAATGGAATTACCTTTTGGTTACTTTTGCCTTGGGTACAAAAGTTAATTCAGCAGGGGCACTTTCCACAACAAATGCCAAAAGATAAATTACAACTTTTTGAAAAATTATGGGATGTTAAAAGTCGAACTCCCAACTCGAAAGAGGGCCTCAGATTTGGTATAGTTAGACCAGTCGATGATTCAGAATTTTGCATGGTTATTACTAGTGAATCAGGAGAGAATTGCCTCGATATGGAGGATGACTCTACTGATAAGCTAATAGAAGATGCTCTACCAGAATTTGAGGAGGAAATTAAATCAACTATTAATGAATTGAAGGAAATTAACCTCGGGACTGAGGAACAACCCCAACCTACATTTATAAGTTATCTACTCAACGATAAAGTATCATTAGAGTTGATCAAACTATTAACAGAGTTTAAAGATTGCTTCGCATGGGGTTATAATGAAATACCAAGACAATCAGTAGATGTTATAGTTCATAAACTTGGGGTAGACAAAGATATAGACCTAGTAAAATAAGCTCCCAAAAGAATTCACCTTGAAATAGAACAACAAGTTATAGCCGAACTGAAGAAATTAATAGATGCTAACTTTGTAAATGAAGAGCAATACCCCACATGGTTAGCCAACATTGTGCCAGTTAAAAAGAAAAATATAAAAAACTGTGTATGTGTCGACTTCAGAGGTTTAAACAAAGCATGTCCAAAAGACGAATTCCCATTACCGATACATTAAATGATGGTGGACATCGCTTCGACACATGAGATTTTTTCCTTCATGGACGGATCATCTGGATACAACCAAACCAAGATGGCTCCCGAGGATGCAACACTTACAACCCTCAGAACACTTATTGGGATTTTCTGCTATACAGTGATTCCATTTGGGTTGAAGAACACTGGAGCAACATATCAATGTGAAATGACGAAGATTTTTTATGATCTCATTCAAAACCAAGTAGAATGCAACGCGGATGATTTGGTAATCAAAATTAAATGAAAAATAGACCATTTGTACGATTTGAAAATCGCGACGATATGACCTTAAAATGAATCCCTTAAAGTGTGCCTTTGGTGTTACCTCTTGGAAGTTTCCAGGATTCGTTGTCTGTTATCGGGGAACTGAGATCAACGCGGATAAGATTAAAGTTATTTTAGAAATGCCTCCACTTAAAACCTTGAAGCAACTACGTTCCTTCCAAGGAAAGTTGGCATACTTGAGGCGCTTTATTTCTAATGTCTTAGGTAGATGCAGCCCTTCTAGGCATTAATTAAAAAGGACACCAAATTCATTTAGGAAGAGAAATGTCAGCGGGCCTCTGAGGATGTTAAGCAATATTTAATGACACGTCTTATTTTCGTAGCCTCTATCACAGAGAAACCTTTGATACTTTATACCGCGACATTAGATGACTCTCTTGGAGCCCTCTTAGCCCAAGTCAATGACGAGAGTAAAGAAAAAGCACTGTATTACTTGAGTCACTGCTTAATACTAATAGAGATAAGGTATCCACCTATTGAGAAGCATTGTCTAGCTTTGATTTTTGCCACCCAAAAGCTTAGACATTTTATCATAAGATTACTCTAATCTCTAAAGTTAATCCGTCGCAATATTTGATGACTCTACCAACACTCTCCGGACGTCTAGCAAGATGGTCAATGATTTTATTGCAATTTGATATAACATTTGTTCCCCTTTGCACTATCAAGGGACAAATTTTAGCAGACTTCCTTACTGCACACCCACTTCTAGCTGGTTCCATTATAAATGGAATTCTCCAGTACGCAACGCTGGGAGAGGTACTTTGGTGGAGCTTCATCAGCAAGAAAAAATAAAGGATCAGACATAGTTATACCAGGAAAAGCAGGGACTGGTTTGATCTTTATCACGTCAGATAAGGGTATGCTGAGGTTCTCATACCACCTGACAGAGCCATGCACCAACAACGAAGCAGAATATGAAACGTTAATTAACGGGTTGGAGTTGGCAATCTCAATAGATATAATATATATTGACATCTATGGTGACTCTCAACTCGTCATCCAGAAAGTCACCGAACAATACAAGATTTTAAAGCCAAGACTAGCAGAATACCACCGGTACACCATGAAGCTGGTGGAGAATATTCCTAGTGTAACTTTCTACTGGATTTTTAGGGGAGATAATGCCCATGCTGACGCTCTAGCAAAACTTACTAAGGAGCTAGCATGTCCCGCGGAGGATTCTGCTGATATTACAGTACAAGGAAGACAAGTTTTATCTCAAGTTGACCTCGAAAATCTACACAAGCTTGGAAAAGAAAAAGAAATAATGATTGTAGTTGCTGATAACAATGAAGATTAGCGTAAGCCATTAATAGAATATTTGCATACTAGAAATCTGCTAGAGGACAAGTCAGCAACACACCACATCATAAAGAGGGTTATGTCATATGCTATAGTGGGAGATGTCCTCTATAGAAGATTATTCGATCAGATGTGGCTATGATGTTTATGCAGAGCTAGAGCACAAAATAATGTCAAAGAAGTACATGTCGGATTGTGTGGAGCTCACCAGTCCGGACCAAAGATGAAAATACAGATCAAAAGACTCGGATATTATTGGTCAGCAATGATGTCTGACTACATGAATACAACCAGAAGATGCCACCAATGCCAAGTGCATGGGGTGGTCTTCCACCAACCTCCGAATGTACTACACCCAACCGTTGCCTTGTGGCCATTTGAGTGTTGGGGCACAGACATAATAGGTCCGATAGACCCTCCGTCTTCCAAATAGGTTTGATAGACTCTCCATCTTCCAAAGGACATAGATTCATACTCACTGCTACAAATTACTTCTCTAAATGGGCAGAGGCAGTGTCGTTACGAGATGTCACGACAGAGATGTTACGACACAACATGTCCTTCAATTATTCAAAAGCCAAGTCATCTACCGTTTCAGAGTACCGCGAAGAATAATTTCTTACAATCAAACAACACGAGATAGACTGGAGATATTCTACAATTTATTATCCCAGGGCAAATGGCTTAGCCAAAGCCTTCAACAACACATTGGTACAGATTTTAAGGAAAATACTGGATGAAAATAAAAGGGATTGGCACAAAAAATTATTAGAAGCTTTGTGGGCCTACCAGACAAAGTTTAGGACTCCCACTCAGTGCACACTCTACATGCTTATGTATGGGTCTGAGGTCATACTACCGTTAGAAGTTTAGATGCCATCTCTCAGAGTCACTGTCACCAACCAACTTGCAATAGAAGAAAGAGCAAAATTCAGACTCGAGGAATTAGAGAGTCTTGAATGAAATGACTAGAAGCACAACAACATTTAGAGCTTTATCAAGCGAAGCTAGTACAAGATCATGACAAATTGGTCCAACAAGGACATTCAAATTTGGTGACCTTGTCCTCATGCTCAAAAACCCATTCTTGTACGCCACAAGATAGGTGAAAAATTTGAACCAACTTGGGAGGGAACTTTTATTGTAGAAAAGGTCTATACAAGAGGAGCCTACCAACTAGTAGATTTTTGTGGTGAGAGAACCATGCTGCCAATCAATAGACGGTACCTGAAGACATACCACGCAACCTAATATTGCTTGAAATTGGTTGATTTGAAATTTTGAAATTTTAATTGTTCTGGGTTATTTATTTGGCCAAACATCTGTGATCGAGTCTAAAATTTTGCAATAAAATTAACCTCAATTTAATGAAAATTTTTGAAATTATACACTTCAACTTTCTCTTTTTATTTTTAAATTTGATATTCTACTAAATTAAACAAAAGACACACATAAATAAATAATTTTCTCATCAACATAAACTAAAATTTTCTTTAATAAATACTTTGTTATGTTCTTGTTCACGCTAAATTTCAGCTCACTGATATTTTTCCTGTTGTCTACAAAGAAATTTCAGGTCAGAGGGCAAGAGGCTGATCATTACTTTTAAAGATGGCTGGAACCTCGCACTCAATGAGGAAAGGACACCGCAGGGCGGCAGCATAGACTTTGACATGGACTTTAGTCAAGTTGACATGGACCATGAGGGTCCTCTGATGGATGTGGTTAGCCTTCAGGAAAAAGAAGGGCTACCATCACTGCTGAGGTTAAGCACCAGAGACAATTCCTCATTTAAGGGGAAAAATGTGATAGTACAACATGACCCCATGGAGGGGACTAGTCGCTTACCGTCTATGATAGCTACGCCGACCGGAGGCTTGGTCGTTGCCAATGATGAAAGAGATGTACCACTACGTAGAACTCAGCGCAGGAACGCTAACTGCCAAAAGCAAAGGTCTTTCTTAAGTGAAGAAAGAAGACACTAGAAGGTGGAAAACTTGCTCACTCCTATTCCTGAAGGGAATATCTATGATCTGGACATGAGAGAGACCTCTTCCAATTTGCCTGCTTTGGACGATGAGTTCGGATTCATTACAAAGCCAAAGATATCTCCAATTTTAGATGTTCTTTGTACTAGTTTCCTGACATGCAACATCGAGATACCTACACGTACACCAGCTATAGGGGAATTTATGAAGTGCCCAAACTGCAATGTCCTTTACCTGGAGTGCTACAGTACTTTGGAGGAGTACGTGTCCATAGATGATGGATTTCAGACCATTGATTACCCAATGGGGGAACCATATGTTCTGTTAGGTACAGAACCATATGTTCTGTTAGGTACAAAACCATATATCTCGTTGGATACAGAGTCATATGCTCCACTAGAAACAAAAGCAACACCAACTTGGATTCCCGCCGACGTTGAAATGAAGGAACATTGACGACAACCGCCAATCATCAGCGCGGTAGAATACTACAAAATGAGTAAAGTAAATAAAAAAGACTTTAAATTCTAAAAAGAAGTTCAAGGAAGGTTCATTAATATACTAGAAGGCTTGAAGCTATATACCAGGGTCTTCTCCGAAAATGATAAGAGAAGAATTATCGACTACATTTTTGATTTAAGAGACAGAGGTTGAGCAGGCCTCCTGATGGAAAGAACCTATTCCGAGCCATGAAAGTGGATGCATGGAAAGGGCATGATCACCAAACAATGTGGTTGCTGTTACAACTTCATTAAAGACAGACAAGGAAATCCTTCTGGGATTTTAAGACAGAATCAAGTGGATCCGCTACCCCCCATGATAAAATGGATGATTAAGAGAATAGTCTGATGGAGCATACTCCCAGCTAACTGTATTCCCAACAGCTATATTATCAACATATATGATGAAGGAGACTGCATACCCCCACACTTTGACAATCATGACTTTGTAAAACTTTTCTGCACGGTCTCTTTCATGAGCAAGAGCAACATTCTATTTGGAAAAGAAATAGATGTCGTCGGCCCCACTTAATTTAAAGGATCCGTGGAGATTCCATGACTAGTCGGTTCAGTGCTACTTCTTAAAGAAAATGGAGCAGACGTTGATAAACATTGCATTCTAGGGGTGCGACACCGTAGGGTGTCTGTAACCTTCTGAAGGATGGATGACAGTAAAATGTCATATGGATTCCGACCGGACCTAAAGTTGGAAGAGTTACTGCCTTACAAGCTATGAGAGGATTGCACCTCTACGCACATGCAAAAGGAACTCTTGTTCTGGAGCATGGCTTAGTAAGTCGGCTCAATTAGGTGCTTGACCCACAAGAGACAGACACTCAAAGGATTCCTTTTTACAGCATTTCATCACAGCGGATATGATATATATATTAGACATGCTCAGCCTATGATATGTACTCAACATGGGATATTTTTGGATGTACTTTTATGTAGTCAGCATAATTGTACTTTTTGAGGCTTTGACTTGCACTCAATTTGTAACACTTATTGGAGCAAACTAAAGAAATCTCTTTTAAAATTTCATCTGTTTGTTCAATTTCCCTTTTTGTGCAATGAATAAAAGCCACAAAACCATACGTTGGTTCGAGACTATAATGAACTTAGAATGAAACAATAAAAAACTTGATAATAATAAAATTCAAATAAAATACTCTTTAAAAAAAATCCTTCATCAAATTTTTTTTAAAATTTGAAAAAATATTTTGGTAATTAAGTATGATAAAAATGACAAGAAAAGAAAATAAATCTGTTGAGTTGATTCACTCAATTTTGAGGTCTCTTACTCTTTGCTCCTGTAGCACGACTTTCTTTGTCTGCACTAATTCTCTTCATATCCTTGCGGAATTTCACATTCTGCATAAAATTTCATAAAATTTTACACATCTTCCTCAAATTTGTTAATCTATTCACATGACATACACATATGAGTTCGACACCACAAACTTTCTGCACTACATTCCTGCCCTTGAAGCCAATACCGAAACACTATTTTCCTTTTCACAACCTTTTGAGATTGGTGTAGGGCCCCCTCCATGACATCCAATTCTCTACCTACATCTTTGAGATAGGAGTAAGACTCCCTTTTATGGAACATCAAATCCTATTCTCAACCTTTTGAGATTGGTGTAAGGCCCCCTCCATGGCATCCCATGGCATCCAATTCTTTACCTACATCTTCAAGAAAAGAGTAAGACTCCCCTTTATGGAACATCACATCCTATTATCAACCTTTTGAGATTAGTGTAAGGCCACCTCCATGGCTTCCAATTGTCTACCTACATCTTCGAGGTTGGTGTAAGGCCCCCTCCATGGCTTTCACTTCTCTACCTACATTTTTGAGATAGCAGTAAGACTCCCCTTTATGGAACATCACATCCTATTCTCAACCTTTTGAGATTGCTGTAAGGCCCCCTCAATCGCTTCCAAGTTTCTACCTACATCTTTGAGATAGGAGTAAGACTCCCCCTTTATGGAACATCACATCCTATTCTCAACCTTTTGAGATTGGTGTAAGGTCCCCTCCATGGCTTCCAATTCTCTACCTACATCATCGAGGTTGGTGTAAGGCCCCCTCCATGGCTTCCAATTCTCTATCTACATCTTCGACATAGGAGTAAGAATCCCCTTTATGGAACATCTCATCATATTCTCAACCTTTTGAGAATTGTGTAAGGCCCCCTCTATGGCTTCTAATTCTCTACCTACATCTTTGAGGTTGGTGTAAGGCCCCCTCCATGGCTTCCAATTCTCTATCTACATCTTCGACATAGGAGTAAGAATCCCCTTTATGGAACATCTCATCATATTCTCAACCTTTTGAGAATTGTGTAAGGCCCCCTCTATGGCTTCTAATTCTCTACCTACATCTTTGAGGTTGGTGTAAGGCCCCCTCCATGGCTTCTAATTCTCTACCTACAACTTCTAGATAGGGGTAAGACTCCCCTTTATGGAACATCCCATCCTATTCTCAACCTTTTGAGATTGGTGTAAGGCCCCCTCCATGGCATGCAATTCTCTAACTACATCTTAGAGATATGAGTAAGATTCACCTTTATGGAACATCGCATCCTATTATCAACCTTTTGTGATTGGTGTAAGGCCCCCTCCATGGCTTCCAATTCTCTAACTACATCTTAGAGATATGAGTAAGATTCACCTTTATGGAACATCGCATCCTATTATCAACCTTTTGTGATTGGTGTAAGGCCCCCTCCATGGCATGCAATTCTCTAACTACATCTTAGAGATATGAGACTTTATGGAACATCGTATCCTCTTCTCAACCTTTTGAAATTGGTGTAAGGCCTCCTCCATGGCATCCAATTCTACTTACATCTTTGAGATAGGAGTAAGACTCCCCTTTATGGAACAACACATCATATTCTCAACCTTTTGAGATTGGTTTAAGGCCCCCTCTACGACTTCCAATTCTCTACCTACATCTTTGAGATTGGTATAAGGCCCCTCCAGGACTTCCAATTCTCTAGCTACATCTTCAAGATTAGTGTAATGCCCCCTCCACGGCTTCCAATTCTCTACCTACATCTTCAAGGTTGGTGTAAGGCCCCCTCCATGTCTTCCAATTCTCTACCTACATCTTCAAGATTGGTGTAAGACCCCCTCCTTGGTGTGCAATTCTCTACTCACACCTTTTGAGATAGGAATAAGACCCCTGCAATGGCATCCTACTCTCAATCTTTGAGGTCATCACCTAAACACTGAGTCCCATCCTTTGTAAAAACCTTAAATCTGATAGCTCAACACTCACTCTCAAATGCTCAGCGAGAGTTCCTAATCCTCAATGTTGATCAAATATTCACTTGCTAATCCCTCCAGTAGAACCAACTAGCACACACAATTCTACACCTCCTTCTAGGTGTGATGACTTAGGAGTTTGTATTAGTTTTGTTGATCACGTCGATCAATGCCAATACACGCGGTATGCTTGCCTAGCACACCACACCTATTGGGGTCCATTTATTGACCTCACTTTTGGTTGAGGTTTAGGTTTTCCTCTTAAATAGCCTAGGGTATAGCCATAGGACTTTCCTGTTGACTATTTCTAGAGAAATAGGAAAAGAACCCCCACCATTAAAAATTCTACACTCTTCATTGCTCAATTTAAAGTTTCACATATTGGTCATAACCTCTGGTACTTAGTAGGTGTGGTCAGTATGAGGAAGCTCAAGATGAGTCCCCATAAGACGGCTTGACCTTAGGGTTGACCCTGGATGTTGGTTTGGAGCTTGTTCACTCACTTACACTCACTCTCACCCACAATCACTCACAATCCTAAACCCAAAAATTTCTTAACTTTGATCCCTTGATCTTTTGGGAGACTCATGTAGATGGTCCCCTAAACCCACTAGTCCTAGGGTAGGGTTTAGCTAAGACCAGCATATAGAGGACCTAAATGGCGATTTCATTGGTCCATAGCTCATATATGGTGGTTTGTTGACCCATTTTTCCAAAAAATC
>NW_018165646.1:125161-161627 GCF_001263595.1 Phalaenopsis equestris
CCCCAAATTACCTAAATGTACCTAAATGCCCTTGAAACCCTAAATTTGGTTAAAATCCTCAAATTCACCAAAAATATCCACATTTGTTTAAAAATCATTTCAAACAATTTGAAGGTATCAAAATTACCCAAAATCACCCAAAAAAGACAAATATACCAAAATACTCCTAAAATTGCTAAAATTACAAAAATACCCTTGGCACCCCAAACTTTCCCAAAACCTCCAAAATTACTCCAAATGTTTCTAAAACCAGTTTGTACACTTCAATTGAATCCAATTTGGCTAATTTGACCATTTTGAACAAAACCCCCAAATTACTTTTAAGGGCCCAACTTTCCCAAATTCACCTCAAATGTCCATCAAGTTGATCCTAATTTCCCCAAATTTCATTCTTCAATTTCAATTCTAATTCAATTTCAATTCTAAACTCAAATTCACCTTTCTAATGACCAACCTAAACCAAATCCAAGCCTAATTGGCCCATGCTTTAAGCTCAATTTTGATTAAAGTCAAACCCTTAGTTTTGACCCTATGACTTAATCCCACAAAATTGAAGCCCATAGCCTACTCAATTTGCCACAATTTAATTTGATAACTCTTCATAAAAATCCTACACACCAAAATTGACCTTCAATTGGACTTAGTGAAGCCTCAATTTCATTGAATATTAACCCAAATTAGAAAATCCCTAAATTTCCCCCAAATTGGTTGTCCCGAAATTCCACCAAATTGATTGCCCTAACCCCAAAATTGACACCCAATTTAAGTTAAAAACTCTTCATGATGTTCCTATAGACCATTTTCAACAATCAGTTTGGACTTAGCCCAAGGCTAGCCCAACCTAGACCCAAGTGTAGCCCAACATGCCCAAATTGAACAAAATCCTAAAATCCTTCAAATTGAGCTTCCAATTGAACTCAAAATCACTTCAATCATTTACTAAAAATCTTCATAAAAATCATCTGCACAACGTTGATCAATAAATTGAGCTCAAAACCATGGCTAGCCTAACCCAACCCCAAGTTTTAACCATTTGGAGCCAAATTGGACCCATGCACCAAAATTAACTTAGCCATGCCTAAGCCACCAAATTGATGACTCCACAGCCATAAAGTACACTCTATTAACAAGGATAAAAATGCCTGCACTAGCCATGGAGAGCTATGGACCATTGGATCCCTAAATTAAGGGATTTATGCCCATTTATGGGCCTTAACCAAAAATTTTCCCCATCAACACTTGCCATTGAGGGTAATTAGAATTAACCCTCCCATTGGCTTACCTGACCTTCTGGCCTCCTCCCCTGGCCTGCCGACCGACCTAGTCGCCAGAAAACACCAAAATTGAGAGCCCTAAGCTAAAATTCAAACCCAAATTAACCGTATGAGCTAGCCAATTCTAATTGGCTTTAGAAATTCAAAACCCTCCACCTAAGCACCATTTTGCACCCTTACATTGGCCATGACAGCCGCCCTTGTCCATTTTTATTTAAACCTTACCTCTATGGCCAAAAAGGAGAGCTGAATTTTGCTTAAGAAAACTCTGCCAAATTTGCTCTCAGAAACTCCCTAAGACTTCCTCTGTTCAAACCCACCATTTTCCCCCACTGATCCCCATTGTGGAAGCTCAATTTTGAGCTTAATTTTTTTCCAAAATCAGCATAGATCTCTCCACATCTCCACAGTGAACCAAACTTCAATCAACTATGTACACACCATCCCCTAAGTGAAAGAAGTAGATTCCCCACAAAAACCCTCTCACAGAGAGCCTCTACCCTAGAATTTGATCAACACTAAAATTCAGTCTTGATCGAATTTGGGTCTAGGCATTTTACCACAGTAAGAGGCTTCATCCCTAGCCTCCTTGGACCTCCACGAACGTGCTAAGAACATTTGATTGAAGCTTCCCTTATCAGAGGAAAGGTATAAAACTCCCTACTGTCCCGAGCTTATTTTGATTCTACACTTGCATAGATCCAATTTAATGGCATGTTGACCGTATGGATATGTTCGTTGAACTTAGACGAGTCTATATGATCAAACCCAAATGAGTTTGGTTGAGAAATGAGTGAGATCCTAATATTTTAAGGTTAGTTTTCACGGGTTTTGGCTATAGGGGATGATGATGGAGACTCGTTCGATCGAGTGTGTATCTGATGGACGAACGAGATCAAGCCGGGCAGCGCCTTCATACATGAAACGTAGGCCGAGTCAACGCTGAGGTGGATGACGGTACTGAGCCAGTGGACGCCACGTGAAGCTTCAGAGCCACCGTAGGTTGACGCGGCACCATGTGTTTGAATAGAAAAATAGGGATTTTTTCTATTTATTTAAATGCCCATAACTTTGAAAAATCATATCTTTGCATAGAAAAATTATAAAAATAATAAAAATAAAAAAAATTATAAAAATAAAATAAAAATATCCTAGTGCTCAATGAACAGAGGAGAACAATGTGGAAATGGTTTGAAGTTTATTTGAGTTATATTTTATTTTTAATTAATTAAATGCTTTTGTAAATATTTTGATTCTCCATGCATTTAAATATTTCACCATGGCTTGATATTTTGACATGTTGTTGCATCTATCATGGGGGATATTCCCTGATTTTTCCAGAGTTAGATTAGAACCCTAGATACAGATCTATATTTTTTAAGTTTAAGCATCTGAATTAAAAAATTATTTATAATAATTAGCATGTTACTTAGAAAAGTTAAATAAAATTTTGGTAGGTTCACTGTGACCAAACAACCGTAGGAAAAATTTGTTATGTGCTAAGTCATTAAGAACACACCTAATTTCCACAGAACCCTAAAACATATAGGAAATTAATTTGGGAAAATAAACATCTAAATGACTTGATTTTAATTCTCCACTATAACTTAAAGCCCAGTGGACTCCCCAAAAAATTTCAAAATATTTGGAGTTCATTTAAGAACCTAACTTGATTTTCTAAGTTAAATGACAATTTTAACACTCAAAATAATCATAATTATTAAAATACAGTTCAAACGATCATGAAATTGGTTTTGAGAGTTCTTTATGACCAGAGAAATTTTCTAAGAATAAAATTGTAATTAAAATAAAAATTTCATTTTTAAACATATTTTAAATATTTAAATAATAAAAATTAATAAAAATTACAAAATTAATAAAATTCATGATAATGTTTTAAATTGTTTCCTAAGACTTTAAGAGTAATTAGACTATTTTTCCTAATTTTATAAGTGAAGATATTGAATTTTAAAGCTTAAAAATATTTTTTAAAGGCTAAAAAAGGAATTTTCTTGATTTCTCACTAAAATACTTCTAATAATTCAAAGAAAAATCACTAAAATATGAAATGTAATCCTCTAGATTTTTTGAACTTAGAGAGATTTAATAAAAATGTAAAACTTAATTTTCCGCATTTAAAATATTTTATAATTAATTAATACTCCAGAAATTAAAATAATTATGATAATTCAAACGAAACACAAAAAAATCATGAAATTTATTTCAAGTTGTTCCCTAGTCTACGTCTACCTTCAGTAAAAATTTCAAGTGACTAGGCTTTGCCTTGGTCAAGTTATTAAATTTTCTTTGAAAAATCTTATTTTTGCATGAAAATAATTATATAAATTAAATTAAATTTTGAAAAGTCACATTTTCTTCTCTGATGTCTTAACTGATCTCTGATGTCTTAACTTCTCTGATGTCTTAACTGACCCATGAGCAAGATAGGATAAAAATTCTAAAGTTATTTGAATTCACTTTGATTAATTATGAAGTGATAGAGCCTTAGGGGCAAATGTATACTTTTCGGAATTTAGTCTTAATTAACATTTAGGCTTAATTCAAGAAAAGGAAATGGGCAATCTTTGTCCTTAATTAACATGTTTAGATGATTGAAACACAAGGGACTAATTGGTAGAAACCAATCTCACTTTTTTGAATTAAAGGATAAATTTGAAATGTCCTAGACGATTAAAAATTTAATTAAAATTTGGAGGCCTCTTAAATTAAATGCTCCTAGACTTAGGGGTATGATTTTGGATGCTAATAACTCACTAATTTAATACCACTATTTGGTGTTTAAATGACATTAAAACATTTTGATGATGAATTACTATCACCTAAAATTCAATTTCCGTTAAAATTCAATTTCTTTAAAAAATTACCAATGTATCCACCAGGGTCTTAAGGGCTTAGTAGTGACCTAGGCTAAAACCTAGGCTAAATCGACCTAGGCTAAATCAAATTTGGTTAAATGAGGACTAGAAAAGTGAATGTAACTAGAAATTGAACACCTTTAAAACACTACAAGCCCGAGCTAAAATTGTCCAAGTAGCTTAATAGCATTAACTTGCCCCTTTTAAGGGTCTTCACCCACATAATTCTCAGATTAAATGACAAATGATAATCACCCTACTCTTATGGATAATTGAAACATAAATTATTCACTGAGCACTAGAGGTTCTTACAAGATGAATTATTAAGCAACATAATAAGTTTAAATGAGCTTGAGACTTTTCACAAGGCAGTGAGAGGGAAGCATGGACCAGCTTCTTCCTCCTATCCTTTTGGATACCTAAAAGGTCTACTAAACTTAGTATGTTTTGCTTAATGAAATCATCTTCACATTAATTTCAAATTAATTAATACGGGCTCACCAAGATATGATTTAGGATATGGTAGATCTTTGAAACCTTATTTCCCTGCTTTTCATAAAATGGTTTTAATATATAAGTGCTCTCACATGCATTTTGAGTTTCAGATGGAGATGACGAGAAGACCATCCAGGTACGCTTTTATTATAATTTATTTTACCTGCATTTCTAGTCTCTCGTACCTTACTTTTCAGTATGTTATTGTTCTTACTCACCTGCATGTGTGAACAAAAACACAAACCTGCATGTTAAACAACAATGTCACCCTTCATGAAAACCAAAAATGCTAGGATAACCGCAAAACCAACACCAAAACTAAAATCAACCAAGTTAAAATTCATCGCCACAACATTCAAAATATAAAACAACTCAAAATTTAATCACAAACATCACAAAACAACAATTGCAAATAACTTAGGATGTTTCTATAGGATGATCGGGAATCTCTCGGAGGAGGTATCCTACGGTTGCTAACGAGACTTCCCATGGTCTAAATGAAAGTTGGTCTAAAGTCTAAATGAAAGTATGGAACTCATTAAGTTGAGTTTAGTAATTTTATTTGGACAAAGAGAATCCAATATAAAATAGTGGTACCGGAATGAGTGAACCGTAGGATCCTAACCGGTGTCGCTCTAATCTACTTTAATATTCCCCATAAAATTTAAAGAACTACAATCTTAAGGACATCTGATTTGACATCAAAACTTGGCACAATAAAAAACTTGAACTGGCCATGACGAGGAGCTTGGAGCTAGCATTGTGGGCAACACAACCATTTTCAATAGCAAGAAGAACTACAATAGCATATCCTTCTCTAGAATTAAACAACCAAGCCATAGGACTTCGAGGTAGTTTGCTCATGTAAGGTAAATCCTCACCTTATCTTTATGCCTTTGTACAACTCTGCTATACAAATAAGCCTTAACTCGTCTTAGGATTCTAAGGTTGTCGTTCGTCACGACCTAAAATCTCAAATCTTATAAGGTATTTGTGTGATCGTTTCACACAAATATAAGCCCTAAATTAATAAAATTTGCTAGATGAAACACTCAAATAATTCCTCCTCAAAATTAAAGCCAAATAATAGTATAGATTGGGAAGTCACAGAGGTTCTAATCCAAATCTATGACATCCCCGAGTTCATCCTCCTTTGGATTCTACAATAAAATGTTCCAAATTTGAGACATTCCCATTTCACACCTCTTTATTTGATCTCATTGAAAAGTCCTATCCTTTGAACTCCTTGAAGATAATATTCCCTAATTTTTATTGAGAGTTTTCTTAAGTGACTTTAGTCATTTAAGATGTAATTATTTAAAGGACGGTTATCTAGAATGTAATTAATTTTAGGGGCTTGCCCTTATAGGAAGCATTTTCGAACCAAGCTTGATATAAACCCTATTTAATTCTTTGTATTAAATAGAAGAACTTGTTGGAAAAAAAATGATTTCGTAGACTAAATGGATGTCATATATTTCTTAGTTTATTTTATCAAGCCTCATCATCAAGTCTTGTCTTTATCCTTTGGGATAGATACAGGCTCAAGTCTTGAAGTAAAGTGCTATTTCATTTAAACTATTAAAAATATGGGGTCAATTTTTCTAACATCTTTAAATCTTTGTATTTGCTTATACAATACTTAAACCCTTGTCCATCTGAAGCAGGCGACGGGATTTCGATGCTGGAGACCGACAGCTTCCAACGGGCAACTCTACCCACCATAAAAATAGTGCCGACCACTAACCTAACAACAAAATTAGGGACCAAAATCTAGATTAGTCAATGTTTTTTATGCACTCAGAAGAAGGTAAAGAATAGGATTGCTCCTATTTGGCACAAAATAATTAATATATATATTTTTTCAATGATTTTAATTTATTCACAATCTATTACTCATTGTAAAGGGGAATGCTGCTTTCTTGAATTTGAACTCTTTCTCATAAAAACTTGTTTAGCTTTCATAAATTTATGTTTAAAAGTTTAGCAATTAGTTTAATTAACTTTATATTTTTATTGCATTTTATTTAACATTCACTCTATTACTTTATATTAAAATTTAGCATTTCAAATTTGTAATTTAAAATTGTAGTTCACATTATAATCTTAAGAATTTACTAATAGACATTTCTAACTTCCCTGTGGGATAAATATCTAGGACTCCATTATATCCCTTTACTACTTGAGTTATTTTTAGGGGATTTGCAGTTTAAAGGTTTTTAAAAGATTAAACTATTTTCCTTAAAGTTATTCTTGTTGGGATTAATTTGCATATTTACTATTGTATATGCCATGTGTATTTTGTAATATTGGAAGATATTTGCAAAATCAACACACTGAATCCACCCACATCAAATTTTTGGCACCATTATTAGGAAAGTAACAAAAAATAGTAGAAAGTTATTTTATGATTTGGATTATTTTTTTTTTAAAGAGTGTCTGTAGTTTAGTTTGAATATTTTCATAGTTTAGTATGTTTGCTTATTTTAATTACTTATTGTGTTTGTTTAATGCGTAGTGTAAGATTTACAGATTTAGTGCCTTATGATGTTGAGTTAGAAAGAACTATTAGAAAAATTTGAAAATAACAAAAAGAGATAGATCATATTAGCAAAATGGCTTGCAATGTGAGTAATGCTGGAAATTGAAATGAACATCCTCAGAGACCTTTAAGAGATTATGCAAATCCTAAAACAGATGAAATTCATGTGCGTATACAAAACCCTGTTGTAGCTACCACCTTGCTGTAGCTGCCTATTCATTTGAGCTTAAACCTGATATTATTTAAATGGTACAAAACATACAAAACAATTAGTTTGGGGGAACACTAACTGAAGACTCTAATCTACACCTTGCAAGTTCTCTAGAATTATATGCTACTTTTAAATATGATGGAGTGTCGAATGATGCCGCAGACTTTGACTTTTTCCTTTTTCACTAAGAGATAAAGCTATGATGTGGTTCAACTCATTAGCACCTAGATCTATCAGAACTTAGGGAAACTTATCTCAAAAGTTTTTACCTAAATATTTTCCACCATCAAGAACTGCTAAGCTTAGAAACGATATTACATCTTTTTGTCAATTTAAAGGAGAATCATTTTAGGAAGACTGGAAAAGAGTTAAAAATCTCCTTAGGAAGTGTCCACACCATGCATTGCCAGATTGGTTAATAATTGAAACATTTTACAATAAAATGGTTGGATCTCTTAGATTGATAATTGACATTGCTGCTGGTGGATCATCAATGTCAAACCCATTTGATGATGCATATTCTTTAATTGAAGAGATTGCTACTAAGAATTTTCAATGGCCCTATGAAAGGGTAAATCCAAAAAGAGTAGTCAGTATTCATGTTTTTGATGCAATATCTATGTTAGCTACCCAAATAGATGCTATATCAAAGAAGATAGATGAATATGTAATGAGTTATTCTTGTACTTACCTGTGCTTGAGGGAAAAGTCATTGGGACAAATGATGGAATCTCAATCTTATTTTGAGACCTTAAATGCAATAAGTAATTGTTTTAATAATCCTTATGCTAATTATTACAATCTTGGTTGGAAGAATCATCCAAATTTTTATTGGAGTAACAATAACTCTAATGCTGTAAATCTGCAATGGGGTAACAACACTGCGAACCCATTTGGAAACTCCAACAATTAAGGAAGTTCAACTTATAAACCATATTATACCCAGTTTTTAATAATTTACAGAGTAAGGAGAAAAAGTTATCAATGAATGAATTGATATTGCAAATGGGAAGCCAATTTCAAAGTCATGGAGCTGCAATTAGAAACATGAAAAATCAATTTGGATGTATTGCTACTGCACTTAGCAATAGACATCCAAAGATGTTGCCTAGTACTGTTGAAGTAAATCCTAAAGATCAAAATAAAGAGCAAATTAAGTCTATTCAACTGAGAAGTGAAAAAGAATTAATTAGAAAATAGAGTTAAAAAAGAAGTGGAAGTTGTTGTTGAAAAAGATGATGTGGAAAATGAAAATCACTATAGAAAGACCACCACCTCCATTTACTCAAAGATTGAAGCAGAAAAACAGAGATAAAGAGTTTTCAAAATTTTTGGAGATATTCAAGAAATTAAAGATAAACTTCCATTGGTTGAAGCCTTGGAACAATTTCCAAGCTATGTGAAGTTCATGAAGAATATACTTAATAGAAAAAAGAAGTATGTAGATAATGAGACTGTTGTACTCAGTGAGGAGTGTAACGCTATAATTCAGAAGAAGCTTCCTAAAAAACATGATGATCCTAGAAGTTTTGCTTTGCCTTGTGCTATTGGCGAAAGATTTTTTAGAAAAGCTTTATGTGATTTAGGAGCGTTTGTCAATTTTAAGAAGGTTGGGTTTAGGAGATATTTCACCTATAACTATAACTCTTCAGTTAGTTGATCATTCCATTACTTATCCTAAAGGAGTTCTAGAAGCTATTTTGGCAAAATTTGACAAATTTATCTTTTCTATAAATTTTATTGTATTAGATATGGAGGAAGATAAATAAATTTCTATCATTTTAGGAAGACCATTCCTTGTCAGTGAAAATCACCATTCCTTGTCAGTGAAAAGTTTTGATAGATGTGCAGAAATGAGAACTAACTATGAAGATAGTAATCAAGAGGTTACATTTAATATTGCAAAATCAATGAGATACCCTGCAAAAGAACAAGTAATTGAATGCTTCATAATTGATTGAATGCTTCAGAATGAATATTAACCATAATGGATATTAATGAATATTTAAGCCATGAATATTTCAAGAAGACATACAAAAAAGAATTTGAAAAAGAATATTTGAAATATCAAGATAAGGATAAAATTCAAGATGAATCTAGGGAAGTGAGTAAAGAAGATTTGGATTATGTTCAGGAAAAATTTAAAATGTTAGACCTTACAGAAAGTAATAAAAATTTGATTTCATCTATTAAGAAATCACCTAAATTATAACTGAAAACACTTCCTACACATTTGAAGTACGCATTTTTAGGAGATTTATATACATTACCTGTTATAGTATCCTCATAATTAACTGATATGCAAGAACAATAGTAGTTGGAAATTTTGAGAAGATATAAAAAAGCCTTTGGATGGGCATTAGCTGATATTAAAGGAATCAACCCTTCAATTTATACCCTTCAATTCCTTCAATTTATATGCATAGAATTTTATTAGAAGATCAAAATGAACCAAGATCTCATCCTCAAAGGAGATTGAATCCTATGATGAATAAAGTTGTAAAGAAAGATATTTTAAATTGGTTTGATGTTGCAATGTTATATTTTATTTCAAACAGTTCTTGGGTGAGTCCAATTCACTGTGTACTGAAGAAAGGAGGTGTGACCATAGTGACAAATGAGAATAATGAATTAATACCAACAAGACAAGTCACTGGATGGAGGATCTGTATAGACTATAGAAAATTAAATTTTGCCACAAGAAAGGTTCATTTTCCTTTACCCTTTTTGGACCAAATGTTGGATAGGCTAGCTGGGCATAAACATTTTTATTATTTAGAAGGATATACCAGTTATCATCAAATACCTATTGCTCCAGAGGATCAAGAAAAAATAACATTTACTAGTCTTTTTGGAACTTTGACATTTCTGCGAATGCCCTTTGGATTATGTAATACACCTGTAACATTTCAAAGTTGTATTGTGTTAATTTTTAGTGATTTAATTAAAAAAGGGATTAACGTCTTTATGGATGATTTTTCTGTATTTGTATCTTTTTTTGAAATATGTCTAAATAATTTAGAGAAACATCTAGAATGATGTGAAAAGACTAATCTAATATTAAACTAGGAAAATTTTCAATTTATGGTTGCAAGAGGAATTGTGCTTAGGCATAAAATTTTAGAAAATGGCATGGAAGTAGATCCTGTAAAAAGTCAGGTTATATCAAACTTACCTCCACCTCATATTAAACTGGGAAAAATGTCAATTTATGGTTGTAGGAGGAATAATGCTTGGGTGTAAAATTTCATAAAATGGCATGGATGTTGGTCCTATAAAAATTTAGGTTATATAAAATCTACCTCCACCTACTACTGTAAGAGGAGTTAGAAGATTATTAGGGCATGTTAGATTTTACAGGTGATATATTAATATTTTTAAAATTACATAGCCTTTATGCCAACTTCTGAAAAAAAGATACAAATTGAATTTAACCAAGAATGTCTTAAAACCTTTGAAACTTTAAAGGAAAATATTGATCAATGCTATGATAATTGTTTCACCTGATTAGGAGAAACCTTTTGAATTAATTTGTGATGCTAGTGATTATCCAATTGGAGCTATATTAGGGAAAAGATATGAAAATTTTTTTAAAGTCATATATTATGCTAGTAAGACTTCTAATGATGCTCAAATTAACTATATCACTACTGAAAGAGAGTTATTAGCAATTTCTTATGCTTTGTAAGAGTTTAGGTCATATTTGATTGGAGCTAAATGTGTTGTGTATACTGACCACTCAACTAATAAATATTTAATTCAAAAGAAGGATGCGAAACCAATATTAATTAGAGGGGTACTTCTAATGTAAGTGTTTGATTTTGTAGTAGTTAATAAGAAAGGGAGTGCTAATCAAATTGCTTATTATCTATTTAAGCTAGAACACAAAAAAATTCTTGATTTAGAAAAAGAATTTACTAAAACTTTTCTTGATGAACAACTTTATGATTTAAAAGGATGGGAAACACAGTGGTATGCTAATATTGTAAATTATTTAGTTTGTGATATTTTACCATATAGACTAACAAAACAACATAAAAAGAGTATAATTCATGATGCAAAATCTTATTTTGGGATGACCCTTATTTTTATAAACAATGCAACAATGCAAGGATTTAGTAATGAGAGGATTTAGTAATGAGACAATGTGTGCCTTACAAAGAATTTAAGAAATTATCCAAAAATGTAAAAATTATGAATTTGGAGGTCATTTTGGGAGTGATAAAACTGTTCAAAAAATTTTACAATTTGGATTATATTGACCTACTCTATTTAGAGATGTTAATATTTATATTAAAATATGTGATCAGTGTCAGAGAGTGGGTAATATTTTGAAAAAAAATGAAATGCCTCTAAATTTTAATTTGAAAATTGAAATTTTTGATGCATGAGGATTGGATTTTATGGGACCATTTATACCTTTATTTGGAAATATTTATATATTGATTATAGTGAATTATGTTTCAAAATGGATATAAGCGATCACTTTTCCTTGACGTGATTCTTGGAGTGTTTCAAAATTTTTAATAAAAAATATGTTTACAAGATATGGAATGCTGAGAGTAATCATTACCGACGGGGAATCTCATTTTAGGAATGCAACAATTGCAAGATTGGTGGAAAAATGTAATATAATGCATAAAATTGCAACAACTTATCGTCCCTAGACTAGTGGTTTGACAGAAGTATCTAATCACCAAATTAAAAGAATTTTTGAAAAAGTGTGAATTCTAATAAAATGGATTAGTTTACTAGATTAGATACTGCATTATGGACAAACATGACAGCTTATAAGACACCTATAGGAATGTCCCCGTATAGATTAATTTTTGGGAAGAATTGCCACTTACCAGTAGAATGGGAGCATAAAAATTATTAAGCTATTAAGGAATTAAATTTCAATTTGAAAGAGACCTGTGAGAAAAGATTATTGCAATTGAATAAGCTTGAAGAAATTATGAATGAATCTTACGATAATATTCAAATTTATAAGGAAAGAATGAAAGAATGACATGATCAGAAGATAATAAGAAAAGAAATTGAGCATGGACATGAAGTTTTATTATACAATACAAGATTGAAACTACTTTCTGGAAAACTGAAGTCTAGGTGGAAAGAGCCATTCAAAATTGTAAAAGTCTATCCCTATGGAGCTGTTAAAATTGAAGATCCCAAGACTGGAAGGATACTTAAAGTGAATGGACACAGATTGAAACCATGTTTTGATGGTTAAAGATCAGTTTTGAAAGAGACTATAATGTTGGGTCACCTAGAACAAAGATTGGGAATGTCGGGCTAACGAAATTATAAGCGCTTTATGGGAGGCAACCCATACTTATTATGGTTTATTTTGTTTTTATGTTCTTGTTCAAATTAAAGCAAGCACTTTGTGGGAGGCAACCCATAGTAAACGTTGTTTATTTTCTTTCTATGTTCTTGTTTCAAATATTTTATGTATATTAATATATTTGCACTTCTATAGATTCCATGTATTTGAGAAATTTGACATTAAGAAAATATTTAAAAACATCTTATTTAAATAATTGTATGGATTGAGAACTTATTTGATCAAAATCGAAATGGCAAAATTTTTTAGAACTGGCGCATGATGTGCCATATTCCAGAGAATTGGCGCATGATGCGCCAGAATCGATCCGTGAAGCGCCACAGAGACAAAAATGACTTACAATGTTTCAAATTGCGGTTTTTGGCTATTTTTGGCGGGTTATTCTCTTTATAACTCCCAAAAACTGATTCCAAAGTCAATTTTAAGAGAAAAACGAAGGAAGGTTCACTAGTTTTTAATTCCAATGGCATCCCACTCTAAAAATTCTGCAAGATTTAGAAATCGAAGAAAGTTTATAAGTTTCGATGCACAAAAGTTACGTGATCATGTTCTTGTGAAGAAGAGGCAAATCAAAGGAAGGGAAATTGTGAATCGAGGATTCAACGCACCGAATACTCGAGTAGAAGAGATTATTGCGCAAAGACACTGGGAAGCACTTTCCTACACTACTATTGCAGTAGTTGTCCTTGTGGTGATAAAGTTTTATGCAAATCTTCATGGAATCAACCAAGGAATTCACTCTTTCAAGAATAAACGAGATGTTTATGATTGGAAATGTGTCTATCTGCCACTACACAAATTTTACCCTTACAAGAGATAATGTGAATGAACTCTATTGATACCTTACAGATGTGATACCTTACAGATGAAGATCCTTACAGATGAAGATGAAAATTAGGAGGCCAAAGATGATGGAAATGTAAGTTTTTCTTCATCATTATTCAATTCTGCTTATAAGGCGTGGCATTTCTTTATTCCATCGAAATTACTTACCACTATGAAAATCAGTAAGGTAACTAAAGAGAGTGTTATACTAAACAACTGTATTTAAACGGAAAAACTGTTGATATTCAAGCAATAATTGTAAAATCAATTTTGGGTTTCATTGTCAATGGATCTGCAACTGCATTGGGGCATCCATCCACTATTTTCCTACTATGCAGCCAATCAAAAGTACCTTATGAGAGTTGGGAGAAAATGCTTCTCCCTTGGAAGCTGATGGATCTTCAAAGTAAACTCCTTGGAAGCAATTGTATTGGAATGAGAGATGAGAATGATATAAATGTACTAATGGATCAAGCATCTCATAATTCATCACCTATTCAACCTTACTTCAGTTTGAATGTACTTTTTAAAAGAATTAAGAAGATAGAAAAAGAGGTGCAAAACATTATGCATGCAATTGGGAATGTTTCAAAATGTTTCGGAGAGTGAAGAAGATGTTTGAACTTAATTTTTGAACGGAACATTTTTTTAGTACTGGTTGTTTGTGTTAATGTGTTTAGTTGTATAGCATTTAATTTTACTATTAAACTCTATTTATGTTTATGTTTAGTATTTTTATGTTTAGATTTCATTGTTAGGATGTTTTAGTTTACTTTAGAAACTGAAGCAGATGTTTGTTGGCTTGAAAAATGTTAGATTGTAAAAGCTCAGATTTTATATATAAAAGTGAGTTTTGTATTTTTTGTAAAAGTTTGGTGTTAGGGTAATGTTTAATTTATGATTATAAATGTTCATTAGAGCTAATTAGAGGAGGACATAAAGTGGTGCACAACAGATTAAAATCTGGAAAAATTAAGGTGTTGGCGCATGATGCACCAAATTGACGCATGATGGACCAAATTTGGCGCTAAAAACTTTTTTTTTACTACTTGGGTCATCTCCTACCTCTAAACCGTGATCTAACGCTTCACATTGTGCGTGTTAGAGAAGATTTTAGAGGCCAAAGATCTTAGATTTCCTCTTCTCTTGGTAAGAGCTTCTCTTTAACGTATAAACTTTTTATTTTGACGATGGATTTTTCCTACATTATGGAAGATTCAAAATTTGAGATTTTCGATGGAAAAGCTTGAAGAAAACTCATGGTAAAAAGTTTCTTACCAAATAATCTTACAAGGGAGTTAGATTTTTGATTTTGTAATTCATTTGGATTGTATTTGGATTTTCATAGAAATTTCAATGGCTCCACGAGTAAAGAAAGGAAAGCCAACAGAAGATTTTGACCCAAGAAGATTTTTCAATTCCAAAGCCCAAAATTGTTATAAAACTCAAATGGAATAAAAAAAGTTGATCCAAGAATGGGCATTTGCTAACCCGAGTGGTGAGATTGAGAGGTTGATCATTGCCAAAAATTGGGAAAGGTTTTGCTACTTCACTGCAGTAGTGATTGTAACAATGATTCGACAATTCGGGAGATTTATGCCAACTTGAGGTTAACCACTGACAATCACATCCTTGTGAGAGGTAAGCTTGATATTTATAAGGAAAGGATCCATGCTGTTTAATAGCTGAGAAATGTATTCCATTGTGAATACCCTACATTCGTGATGACTGATGCATCACTGAATGAAGTGATTGCTTTTCTGACTAATGGAAGAGGAGAATGGAAGATTAAAAATAATAAGAAAGTTAACTTCTCTTCTTCCATGATGGCTATTCAGTCAAAGATATGACATCACTTCATCTCTGCTAAATTACTACCAACAAATCATTTAAGCGAAGTAATGAAGTATAGAGCTATGCTAAACTTATGCATTCAGAAAAAGAAGGTAGTAGATGTTGGTGCACTCATAAATCATCAAGCTTGGATTATAGCTAACAGTACTACATATAGTGGATTGGGTTACCCTTCCTTGATTTTTACTTTATATGAGCAATCAAGAGTAGAGTCCCATAAAAATGAGGAAAGGTTGCAGCCACAAAATCCTATTAGGAAGCGTATGGTTCAAAGTGTAGAATCATTTGTTGAGTTTAGGAGTGGAGGTATTGATTTAACCTCTGACCCTCTACAACAGTTGTAGGGGCGTCTACATCTTGCTCTGCTTCACTTGAAAATATTATGGAGCATCTTATGATTCAACAAATGAATATAGTTAATATGCAGAATTAAATTGAGAAATTGGAGCAAGAAATGTTTATAATGATGAATATAATCAGAGAAGAGTTCAACATTATATAGCTTTTGAAGAAGTTATGGTTAGATATCTTTGGGGTGAATACAATGTGGAATTTCCAACTTGACCCAGCTTCATTCCTTATGCTCCTAATCATGATAAAGAAGAAGAAAAAGAAGAAGATGATGATGATGAGGAAGGCGATGAGGACTGACATTCTTAGGAGTTTACTTTGTTTTGTTTATGTATTTATTATTTTTTGTTATGTTGTTAGTTGATGTCATTTGAAACAGTCGTGGTAAAAACTTTCTTTTTTTGTTGGGGACCTAAATTGTAATAGTAACGATAGATTTTCACTTTTTCTGCACTTTTAGTATTTTTAGCTTTTGTTTTTATTTTTAATTTTCAGCAAACCTTTTAGAATATATTATGTTTCATTTAATGCTTTAAGCCTGTTTTTTTAAAGTTAGTACCTGCAGTATAACAGAGCCTAGTTTTATACTCAGAAATCCTCTGCAGGTTAGTTTTTATTTTCATGCATTTACTATTTTCTTTCACCTACTACATTTTGTACTCAAACATTTTTAAACAATATAAAAAGTTTAGGGGAAAGAAAAATTCTCTTAAGAAGAAGTAAACTAAATTTTATTTGTCCTCAATTAACTATAGTTTTAAAATTATTTAACATGATTTGGATATTAAGATTTAAATTTAAAGGACTATGCTTATGATTATGAATATTATGGTATATTTAGGTAAAAGTTTTTAATAATGAAGGTCAATTTTTAAGTTAAAGTTATTTGGTATGATAGGATAAGACCATGCTTTCCTATTTAAAGTAAAGGAAAGTGTATTTCTGAAGTATTAAGAATTTTAGAGTTTCGCGTAAGAAGAAAAGAATCAAACTGTATGAAAAATTATAAACTTACATGAATTAATAAAGTGAAGAAAGGTAAGGAGTTTTGACTTTAAGAAGGGGATAGTGAAGTTCAAAATTATTAACGGCTGTCGAGATATAGTAATCCTCACTTGAAAAAGAAAAAGAAAAGAAGGGATTTAAAATATCCTAAAAGAGGAAAAAAAGAAAAGAAAAGAAAAATAAGCGAGGAGAAGCTTGAGGAGAGCCTAATAAGAAATTGGCTTCGCTTGAATCAACTTAAGGAAAAGGCTTGATTACATTTTTCAAACTTTTATTGGAGTATTAGTAGCATTACTAGTAAAGTTTTCATGAAGTTTGATTTCATATGAATGTTCTAACTATCCTTAGTATGACAAATTGCAATTTTTCTTGAAATGAATAGAGATTCAAAAATTATAAATTTGATTACTAAGTACTCTTAGACTTGAAGTTTGAATCTAAGTTATTAAAGTTTTTTCTTAAATATTAATATTTTATTTATTAAAATAAAGTCACTGTCTAAATGAAAGTCTGGAACTCATTAAGTTAAGTTTAGTAAATTCATTTGGATTAAGTGAATCTAATAGAAAATAGTGGTACCGGAATGAGGGAACCGTAGGATCTTAACCGGTGTCGCTGGTGTCGGTGTCACTCTAATCATCTTTAATATGCCACATAACATTTAAAGAATAACATCCATAGGGACATCTGATTTGACGTCATAACTTGACACACTAGAAAACTTGAACTCCACATGATGAGGAGCTTGGAGCTAGCACTGTGGGTAGCACGACCATCTTCAACAATAAGAGGAACTACAATAGCTTATCCTTCTTTGGAATTAAACAACCAAGACATAGGACTTTGAGGTAGTTTGCTCATGCAACATAAATCCTCACCTCATCTTTAGGCCTTTGTATAGCTCTGCTGTAGAATCTAAGCCCTAACCCGTCTTCGGATTTCGAGGTTGTCGTTCGTCACAACTTAAATCCTCACATTTTCTAGGCTAATTGTGTGATCATTTCACATAAATGTAAGCCGTAAATTAATAAATGTTGGCAGGATGATACATTTAAACATATTCTCCTCAAAATTGAAGCCAAACAATAGGATAGACTGGGAAGTCACGGAGGTTCTCCTTCGGATCTATGACATCCCCTAGTTCTTCCTCCTTTGAATCTTCCCCCTTTGGATTCTACAATTAATGTTCCAAAATTGAACCATTCCCCTTTCTCACCTCTTTTTCTGATTTCATTGAAAAGCCCTATCCTTTTGAACTCATTCAAGATAATATTCCTTGATTTTTATTGAGAGTTTTCTTAAGTGACTTCGGTCATTTAAGAAGTGACTTCCTATAGGGGCTTGCCCTTATATGAAGCTTTTCCAAACCCAACTTAAAATAAAACCTATTTAATTCTTCATATTAAAAATAAAACCTATTTAATTCTTCATTTAATTCTTCATATTAAATAAGAAAAATTATAGGCAAATAAAATTGTTTTGCAGACCAAACATATGCCATATATTGCTTAGTTTATTTGATCGAGCTTCATTCTCAAGTACAGTGTTTATCCTTTGGGATAGATACAGGCTTTAAGGTATAATGCTCTTTCATTTAAATTGTGAAAAGTATGGGGTCAAATTGATTTCATATTTTTCTAAAACTTATATATATGTAAATCAAAATTTCCTTCCGAAGCAGGCGACGTGATTTTGATTCTGGTAACCGACAGCTTCCAACGGGTAACTCCTCTAACCAAAACCAGTGTCGAGAGCTTCTGGCACTCATGATCCAGATTACCCATTTAAATCAAGAAATATTATCTTCATATATTGGTAATGTGTTCATGCCACTCATGATCTAGATTACCCTTCTTCTGTTGGCATAATTTACCCATTTCTATCTTGGGAAAGTACAGTCAACTCTTTGGACTTCAGGACAGTCTGTTAGTCTGTTCAATCACCTTTGAACATCAATCACCTTTGAACAGACAGGTTCAAGAGGCCATTAAGGGCTTTTTTTTAATCCTCATGTGGGGTTGGACTCCCAATAGGTGTGTTGGTTTACTAGTTCCACCTGGGCATTATGCATTGATTATTTGGTCCCACACCGGGTTCTAAACACTCCACATTTCCTTTTCGAGTCTAATTTGCTATTTTGCAAATTAAATAGAATTGTGTCGTGCCACATGCGCTTTAAAATTTTCTTATATTATACAAAATTTTCTACTTTTAAACTACTTTTACTAAAATTTTAAAATCTCCACAAACTAAATAAGAACTTACTCGGTCTGCAGATCGACCTCTGTTAATTTTAGTGTTCGAACTAGGATTACGTGGTATTGGACAAATAGCTAACCATAAAACTTTCTTTTTTTTAAAGCTGTTGCAATGGCGTGCCCAATGCTAACTTTTTCCTGCGACCTACCAACGAGCCACAACGCCCATAATTTTTTTCCCACCATCAAATTTGGAGCCAAATTTTAAGATCTTGAGGTCATCCTCGGGAAAGCTTCGTTCATCGTGATGAAAGTCACCCCTCCAGAAGTCCAGGAGCCGTCTGCTAAATTTAACCTAAACTACCTTCAGGACTTTTCTTCTTGTAAGATGGTCAAGACTACTACCGTCATGGAATCTACCAAGCTTGTTGTTCTTGCATCTGCTAAGAGAAAAGAAGTTATGAGCATTGAAGACTAGACTAAAGGGTTGGCTATCCCGCCATCAGTGTTTGAAATCAAATTGAAGTTTGAGGACTATCCCGTTAACCTGAACCTAATGGAGAAACCGCAACAGGATGGTTTGGAGGGCTACTAAAGCCCAGACTGCTAAAGAGGTTCCTGTTGATGAAATTCCTCACCAGAACGAGTCAGAATTACCAGAGACTTATCCACTTATGCGAGGAAGTAAATTCCACCCTTTAATGGATACCATTGGGTATGAGAGTATCCAAAAGATCACCTTTACGTTACCGTCACTTCGTGAACATAGTGTGGAGAGAAAGAAGTATACTCCTATCATCTGAGTCCGTTCAGTTTTCAAGAGGCTAGCTGCCAAAGAAGGTTGTTAAGTTAGTCAACTACTTAAACGAGTGGGACATGCAGTATCCCCTCGCATGAAGAAAAAAATCTTAAAGGATGTCAAATCTGGATGTCAAATCTGTTAAAGGATGTCAAATCTGTCAAACGATCTTTAAAGTTAACTGAAAATCTGTCTGCTTGCATTCCTGTCTGGTTCTGCTTAGGAAGCAGAGTTGATACCGCTATTGTCACCACTGATTCTATAGTTACTAGGACCACAGGTCGTCGACTAGTTAAGTCACGTATGGGTCCAAGAATTCTACCGATCACCCACTACAAGGATGTTCCAAAAGTTCCAAAGGAAAAGATGAAGAGATTGCAAAGTATTGTATCTAGTCTGCACTATGGGGAACATACTTTTCTTTGACATACCGATTTTCCTAACGAGACACTCTGTCTCAAGACATCACTGTCAAAGAAAAATGTATGGATACCTAAGGTCGATGTACCATTATAGTCTAGTAAGCCCATGATCATAGAATGAAGTCAGTCCCAAGTATCTGACATTTTAGCAGTAATTGCTAGCAAGGTGGAGGAGCAAGTGGAGGAAGCCCAACAGGGTCCTCAAGATCTTAAGACAGTCCAAGAATCAATAATTGAAGAAAAGGTCAAAAATCTCAGGGTCGAGATATCCGAGTTGGCTCGGGAACATGGAGTTTCCATTGAAGATGATGAAGATTTTGACTTTAACGATTACCTCGAAGAAGATTTCATGGATGTCCTTGTCATTGAAACTAGAGCAGTTGCATCTGCGCGCGAGGCTCAACCTCTCATTAAAGAGAATGTCATAGATGAGTTGCGTAGGGTTGTCTTCCTAAGGGATGAACAAATCAGCCAAATGATGAAAAGAATGGAATTGATGGTCCCTGCCATGACCGTCATGGCCATAGTTCAAAAATAATCTAAAGTGCCACAGTTAGCCTCTCCAGAGGTCAACCAACCAGAGATTATACATATCACATATGAAAGAAGAGAAGTTACCTCAACAAACAGAGATGAACACCAAAAAAAAAGTTCTCCATCGAGCGCCATGCCAGAGAAGGAATTTAAGTAAATGGTCAAGCAAGTTCGAGAGGACTTAACCCAATCTGAGGGTGGTGCATTGGTTTTAAAGGGTAGACTTTAGCTGTAAGAATTTGATGTTGTACCCATCTCTAAGGGTTTTGTGTCCCCAAAATTTAAGATATTTGATGAGACTGGAAATCCCAGACAGCACATAGCACATTTTTAAGCCAGTTGTGGAAACACAAGAGGTAACAAAGCTTTACTCTTCCAACAGTTTGTCAACAGCCTATCAAGGATTGCTTTTGATTGGTATGCCAATTTTTCCAACGGATCAGTTAAGACATTCACTAAATTGGAACAATTATTTGTAACAAGATTTGTCAGAGCGCAACAGCATGTGTCTATTGGAGATCTCATGATGGAAAAGCAAAAGCCCAATGAGACTTTAGTGGACTATATTTTGAGGTGGAGAAACCTTAGCATGAAATGTGAACCTTAGCTACAGGAACATCATGTGATTGAGATTTTACTGAAAAGCATCCATGGACCAGTAGCTTTCATTCTTAAGGGACTCACCATTAAATCCTTCAAGAAGCTTCTCAGTAAAGCCATCAGTCTTCAAGAGAAATTAAACATATGGATTCTCATAAGAAATCCAAGGTAACCAGAATATTTGAAAAAAAGTCCGAAACTGTGGCAACTGTCGATAAAGGAAAACAACCAATGAAGATACATGTAGAAAATCCTCGTCAATTGTCATCACAGTATGTCATCACAGTACACTCTACACTCAACAACAAACAAATCATTAGGGCCAGTCTAGCCAACAATCGTCTCAGGGAGGATCATATCGACTGGAGAATAATAAAATGACCATTGTAGAATGTAGGAAGGTGATGTATTCCTTCAAAGATGAAGCCGTACTCAAAATGTTCAGAAGTCTGATGAAGAAGCAAGAGTTCAGACAACCAGATCCAAAGAAACCTGAAGAGATTGACAAGAAAGATCAACTAAATTATTGCTCGTATCACAAATTACTAAGGCACACTATAGAAGAATGTTTAGTCTTTAAAGACTGGCTCGAGAGGAATCTTAAAGAAGGGAATATAATGACCGCAAAAGAATATTTAAAAGAACTTGAAAAAGGTTCCACAAATATGATTTTGGCAGAGCCAATCTCTCTGATTGACCCGTATACTGGAAAAGACAGATGAAGTATGACTTGAAACAAGCTCAAGAAAATATTGAACCAGATTCAGAGCGCTTCAAAATAAGCCTCCGTTCAGGGTTTTCAGCCTGCCAAGCCCGAGATGAAGTTTTCTCCAGGAGATCTGTCATCATCAAAGACAAAGAAGAAGAAGAACACCACTATGAAGATTGATATCACGGGGGGTATCACGGGGGGTAGGATAGGGGCATTAGTTGTCTCATATTCGGGGAAGAAAATTCTCAAACTATTCGGGGAAGAAAATTCTCAAAATTCTCAAACCCCTGACTTTGTATGATTATCTTTTACCCCTCTGAGGTTTTAAGAATATAATGATTATAATTTTGGCTACGTTTTAACTGTTTCTAGTGATGATGTAATCAATTATGAACAATGTAACTTTGATCTCGATCCCAAAATGATCCTCAAATCATGCTTGAGTCCAACAAACTCACTAACAAGACCGAAGAAGGCATCGACAATACCGCTTACGACAACACTAGAGTGAGGAACCAATCCTCGAGTGCCACTGTGCACCACTTACCATCAACTTAGATCTTTTTGATAAAGAAGAAACACTGAAAGATTGAAAGATTCAACAATGAGAAAGATTCAACAATGATATCTCAAGAAGAAGAAATTATAGAAATAAACTTAAGGAGTGGGAGAGTATTACCCCTAAGAATAGCTCTAACAGATAAAGGAAAGAAAATAAGAACTCGAGAAGAGCTACCTCCACCCCCGCCAATGGAAGAACCACATAACCAAGAGAAAATGGGAGGATCATATAAAATGTATCACAACGTGCTAGCTCATCTTAGGAAGTTGCTGGTCAGATTAAAACTCTACGACGACATGATCCTCTCAAAGGAAAAGAGAGAGTCTCTAGTTACAGCCTTGCTTGACCCAGAGATTTATTTAGCTCAGTTGGTCAGAACTTCCTCAGATGAAGTTTGCTCATTGAAAGAACATTTTGGGGTAACCTTTACAGATGAAGACTTATTGCTCGGTATCGCCGACCACTATCGCCCACTCTACATCTCTGTTAACATTGGTAGATTTGCGTTGTCCAGAGTTTTAGTAGATCAAGGAGCATCACTCAACTTGATGAGTTTACGAACATTGGCCTATCTAGACATTGAAACCAAAGAGCTTACAACCGATAAAATGATGCTAATAGTATTTAACCAAAAGGGAGAGAGAGCCCTTAGATCCATTACATTGCTTATGAAGGTTGGAGAACTCGTAACAATCACTAAATTTCATATCATTAACGCCGAGACCTCTTTTAACTCTCTACCGGGTTGACCATGGTTGGTCAACCATGGAGTCATGAACACAAAATGGTTCATCGTCTCTACACCAATGCATTATGTACTACAAAGTTGGACAAAAAAATTGCATTAAGGGAGATCTACAACCGTTTTCAATTTCTGAAGTTGGAATTCATGAAGATGCTACCTACTACACGCCTCCAAAGAAAACTGTCTTCTTCGTGAAATTGTTACAAAGAAAAGAAAAGATTCGAAAAAATCACAAAGAGGAAGCCATTCAACTTTGCTTCAACGATCCACCACTTTTTTACAACAAATTGGTGGGGGTTCTTTTAGTTCGCGAATCTGAGGTCAAGGCCGGGGAGGTGGACGAGGAAGAACAAACTTAATTGTTGAACGGACTAACCCGACCATCAACATTGATGATGATAACAGTTTTGAAGATGAAATAATGATGACAAAATACAAGAAACCTCAGTACCAGATATCCTTAGAAGATATGGAGAAAAACAAATATGAGATGATGTATGATCAGATAAACCACTATGTGAACACTATGACCCTTACTCTGATTCTCCCTCAAAAGGTCAAGAGTTTAGAGGTCAAGGAAGTCCACAGTGTGAACCCGATATTTTTTATATGTAAGGATTTATCAAATTGACACCACTACTTGAAGATTTTAGATTTTAATCTGAAGATTTTAATCCCCGACAACGATGCCAAAAACTTGATCCCAAGAAATTAAAGTTGTGTAAAATTTATAAATGTATAGGCAATTAATAATGGGATTCTACGCAAGTACATGTATCATTGTCAAGTAATAATGGACTTTCTATTTAAGCCCAAAAAATTGATCCTACAGGGAAGGTTTAAATTTGAGATGATAAATTAACTAGGAAATTCATAGAAAGTATAACAAAATCACTGTCACTAATTTCAAATTTTAAGATATTATCAAAACTAAATTACTTAACTATTAGCAAAAATTACTTAATCAAAACTAAATTACTTAACTATTAGCAAAATAGAAATGTAAAGTTTAAACGGTAACTACTAATCTAGTAAACTATGTTTATGTAATTAAGATTTCTTATGTAAAAAAGCATCTTTCCCACTACAATGAGGTTTTGGTGAAATTAGATGAGAAAAATGTTTATAATATGTATTGTTCCAAATAGGAGCAATTTCAATTCTGTAACGTGATACAGTGTTATAGAAAACCATTGGCGAATCCTAGGTTTAGTCCCAAAATCCGTGGCTAGGCTAGGAGGATAACGGCTCCCCGCCTACAGCCGGAGGATCCCGGCTCCCACTCTAGAGCTCCCACTTCCTTTCACTTGAAGGCTAACTCTCACTTCAGTTTTTAAACACTAAGTCCGAATTTAGAATTTTAGTCTGTCACCCTAAAGATTCTCCAATTCTACACTCAACAAAGTATATTTCCCTATTATTTGCGCTTAATTCCATGAACGAATTTCTCCTTTATGGAATCAAATAAGATCCTCACTCTATTATAGAACTTGTACTCTATTTCCCAGATCATATTTTTCACAACACAGTTTAATAATTTAATTGTCCAGATCAAAAAGTAAATTAAGTTTGGTGTTGAAAAATCATCACAATTTATTTTATATTTTAATTTTGGCACATCCATGTTATCTCTTCATTGTTATCTCTTCATTTCACCATATCTTCATTTCACCATATCTCAGAGTATGAAGAAAGATAACAGAAACTAATCAAACTTCTGAGAAACACACAACAAAAAAAAATTCATATATAAAAGAAAGTTCATACAACATTATTAAATAAACAACACTTATCTAAAACTCTTTCTCAAAGCAAATCCCTTGTAGCCTTTCCTAGGAAATGCAGGAACAAGAAATCTCTCACTTTTCCTATTCTCCAACACTCTTAGAGAAAGATTCACACTTAATCTCACTACAAAAACTTTAAATTATATGAACAATGAACTCTTAATGGTTTGTTGAATGAAGATGGTGTGTAGGAGAATGAATTATGGCAATAGAATGAATGTGTAGGAGAATGAATTATGGCAATGAGAAGTCAAGAAGATTTGATTTGAGTCCAAAAGACCTCTTTTTCTTATCAATTTCAACCCCGCATAGAGCCTAAAGTCAGTTCTCCAATAGGTACCTCTAAAATCTCTTCAAAAAGCATCCAAATACATCAAATCTTCTAAAATCGGTGGCTAAACTGACATTGACATCGTCAACACTGTCCTGGCGCTATCGGTGCTGAGTAAAATTTACTATCTATTCTGTTGGTCTGCACCGTCGGCTCTGCCTTTAGCGCTGTCAGCGCTGAGTATTTCTTCAAAAATGCCATTTTGACTCCAAATTCCATCTTTTTTGCTTCCTTCTTATTTCAAGTCCTAAAAATCAACCACCTGTAAGAAAACATCAAAATACCTTCCATTAAAGTGCAATATCACAAAAAATGAGTCTAAATATGGGTATTAAAAAGTATATATTTTTGGTGTATCAAAATCCCCCAAACTTACATGTTACTTGTCTTTAAGTAACTCTTCTACTACATAAAAATATGACTGATGGTAAAGAATTTAACTTTTAGATTTCCATACTTTAGTCCACTGAACATAATAACATGTCTTAAGAAAAATTCAAAACAACTCCAGTTAATACTAAAGATATAAAAATATTCAATAATCAAGTCAAAGATTTCTGATTTTCTATTCTTTTCAGAAAGAATATGCAAATTTCCATATTAAAGTTACTTATAATATCCATATGAAAAGAACTTCATAAATCTTTACTAGTAAATAAGCCAACATTCAAATATAAGTTTAGAAAATGTGGCAAAGTCTTCTTCCTTAAGTTAATTCAAGTGAAGCCAATTTTTAATTAGGCATCTCCTCAAGCTTCTCCTCACATCTTTTTCTTTTTCTTTTCTTTTCAGGAACATTTTCAATCCCTTTTTTTATGTGAGGATTACTATATCTTGATAGCCTTTAATGATTTTAAACTTCACTATTTTCTTTTCACTATTTTCACTTCACTATTTTCTTCATATAGTTAAAAACTTTTTACATTTCTTCACTCAACAAATTTATATTAGCTTAACGATTTCATGAAGTTTAATTCCTTTCAATTTACATGAATCTTTTAAGATTTTTAATATTTAAAAAATACAAATTTCTTTACTTAAAACATAACAACATAGTCTTATTCTCTTTTACCAAATGTCCTACTCTCTAGAATTAACCTTTATTATTGAAAATTTTTACTTAAGTTTACTATATATTTAGAAACATAAATATAATAATCTAAATTTAACCCCTAATACCAAAGGTCATATTTTAAAATATAGTTAAATGAGGATAAATAAAATTAAGTTTCTTACTATAAAAAGGAATTTTTCTTCCCCCCCCCCCCACGACCACATATTCCTTATATTTTTAAAAGAATTAGCATGAAGAACTGAAAAATTAAAGGGTAAAGAAAACATTAAATATATAAAGAAAAGACATACCTGCTAAAGGTTTTTTTTTTAAAACTTTAATTCTGAAATACTGCAAGTACTAATATAAAAAGGTACAAGACTTAAAACAATAAATTGTGCTTAATACATATAAAATCTACTGAGAAAGAGTTAATCATACTACATTTAACAAAATGTTGAAACTAACAACACAACTAAATTGAATTTCTGAAATGAAAACTGTTTTACAAACTACAGTTCACAACACAACATAACAACAACATAACATCTGGCAATCTAACAAATAGTCTCAATAATATAATAAAAACAAGCAACACAATAACAGAGTACAATCAAACATAAACTAAGAGTACAATCAAACATAAACTAACAAACATAAACTAAAATAAAGATCACCAGTCATCATCATCATCTTCTTCTTTTATATCCAAATTCTACTGCTAATATGGAGTAAAAACAGGGTTAGTAGGAAACTGAACTGAATGATCACCCTTTATGTATCTCACCAATGCATCATCATAAGTAGCATCACATTCAAATTTTTGCCAAATCAAATCATATGTGTGAGCATTTCTGGCATCCATGTTTTGCAACCTATGATCCATTCTTAAGATATCTCCCTTCTGAATAATCATTTTGTCTAAAAGTTCTCGGTTAGTAGGGTCACTAGAAGTAGGGATCCTCAAACAAGAAGGAATATCTCTGGTCTTACTTCCAGATCTCCAATCAACATGAGATTCATATGTCTTTATATTGGCAGGCCCAATAGGTCTCAGAGGCTCAATCCTCTCTTCTACAGGTCTAAAATTAACTCTTGCTTGTTCACAAAGTGTGCAAATAAGTGCAGCGTGTGCCAAACCACCAATGGTATCTCCCAAAGCAATAGATCTAGTATTCATATAAATAATAGAGCCTACATTTACGTCCATCACTTGTTGAATGCAAACGTTCAGGATGGCTCTATACATGGTCACCTCACTATGATGGTTTTTCAGAATCATTCTTCTAGAAATGAAGTAGTGTCGGGTCTTAGATACTACATTAAGCATAGAAAGAAGAAAGTTTACCTTTACTCCATTCTTCACTTTCCATGTTCCTTTTTCACTAGTCAGAAAATAAATAACCTCATCTAAGGCCTCATTTGTAGCAAAAAATGATTTATACTGGCATCCATAAACATCCTCTAATTGATAAAACTCATTTATTTTTCTTGGAGTAAACTCCACCCTTTTTCCACAAATAAAAACAAAATCATTAGAAGCCTCCGGAAAGTTGGCATAAAATTCCATAACTATACCAATAATTGCACCATCAGTAAAATAACAGAAATTTTCTCACTGCTGGGCAATAATTAATTGTTCAACTTCTCCTCCTGGATTCTTAAAACCATGATCTGGAATTACTTTGTTATGCTCAATTAGACTATTAAATCGAGCACTAGCCCTGAATCTAACAAATTTTTGCTCGTCATAAGCTTCTTTTCTTTTGCTCGTTCTTGGACCATAGGAAATCGAAGAAAAATTTGATAAAAAATCTGAATAAATTCCCAAAATTTTTAAAATCACAATGTAAAACATTTTAAACCTAAATCCACTAAGTAAGAGTTCTTCACCAAAGGATTTTCTCAAAATTTCTCAAAAAACCCCAAAATTTTTGGATCTAGGCAATGTGAGATAAATTCTTGGTGAAAAAAAAAATTTAGTTAAAATTGTAGCCTTTACCTAGAGAAGATGAAAATCAAAGTCCCTTTGCCTCAAAATTGCCTCAAATCCGCCCAAAATCTAGCTTTAGGTACCAAAAACGAAGGTTAAAGGTAACTTATGGGGTAAAAATGATGGCTAACAGTGAAAATCACGAATTTCTAAGGGTTAAAAGCTGCTCTCGGGTCGAGGGCCCCATCGGCGCTGAAGGCCCGAAATTTTAATGTTTTGATATTTTCAAATTTTCTATTTCCTTTCAATTTACTCCAAAGTTTTTTAGTATTTTTAACACAAATTTTTATCTAATAATAATTTACAAACAAACATTTCACAAATAATTATTTTTACAAACAATAACAAACTAACTTTTATATATGAAAAAATCACTTTTTACAAATACATTTTTCAAATCTCACATTCACACATTTTAAGCAAAGTAATTATAAATCAGCGTCAAAATCAAGCCATAACACTAAATGCTAACAAAAAACTTTACACATAATCAAAGTTCAGAATTCTAAAGCAAAACAAACCAAACCAAATCAAATCCACACAATCACATTAAATACATAAATATTTTTAAACTAATAGAGAATCCAAAGTCTTCAATTATTCTGCCTCATCCTCAGTGTTGTATCCTCCTCTAATATCTCCCATTCATTGGTAATGAACGTACATATTGTAGAAGGGTCGATACAGGAATTGATCTGTCAAATTTTCTTCGATCCATTTGTTTTCTTTAAACATTCGAACTAATCCTGCTTCAAAATTTCTTGTATGATAAAAATTCTCTTTCATTCTCCAATCTAGGTGATCAAGAAGGTATTTAAGATCTCCCACAACATTCATAATACTCTGAGTTCTCTTTCAATTTTCTTCAATTTCTTCTCCAAAGCAAGTAAACTTCCAACTGTTGGAGGCATTTATGGGGTTGAAGCATGTAAAGAATGATCTAGGATAACATCTAATGCTTCATTTCCATTTTCAACATAAATATCATCAATAGTGATCATGGGCTCCCAAGATAATAAAGCTTTTTCCCAACTTTCATATGGCACTTGAGATTGACTACAAATTAGAAAAACTGTGAAAGGACGCCCAAGTGCATAAATTGGCCCATTCATAATGATACTTATAATAGATTTAAATATAATAGATCCTATATCAATGGGTTTTTCCATTTGAATGCAGTAGTTTAAAATAACCCTTTCTTTGGTGACTCTACTACTCTTCACAGTAAAGAGTAATTTTGCAGAAATAATAAAATGCCATAACTTCAAAATTAGAATAACTGATGAAGCAGGGAAACTAACATATCCTCATCTCGTTTCTCCCAAATATCACTTTCATCTGTAAGAAAATTATAGACATCTTGCATCAAATCTCATGTAGGGATAAACTTTGTATAATGACAGATTGGAATGTTTTCTATCATAAACAACTCATTGATTCTCGAAGGAGTAAATGGTACAACCTTACCTCGTATGAAGACAACTCCTTGGGTAATTCCATGTAAATTTGCATAAAACTCCCTTACTACAGGTACAACAACCATAGCGGTAGTGTAGCACCGAACTTCCCGTCATCTTTGCACAATGATCTTATCAATCAGAGAACTTGGATTGATCAAACCATAATTAACAAAACCTCTCTCCTTGATCAATCTCTTCTTCATAATAACATTATCGCGTAATCTTTGCGTGTCGAAACTAATAAACTTTCTTCTATTGAAAACTCCATACCTTGAAGTATTTCTGGAATTGGAAGCCATTGAATTCAAAAATAGGAAGTTTCTAGTAGTCCAAGGCAGTTTTTAGGACTTTAAAAACACCTCCTGGTGGTTATTACAGAGCGAAGTCCTGCCAAAGTCTGCCAAAATTTGCCTTGAACTGTTAAACTGCTCTCAGTGCCAAAGGTGCTCCCAATTGGTGCTGCCGGCACTGAAGTTCGTTTACTTGGGCACCGTCGGCACCCATTCTGGCGTCATCAGCACCAGCAGCCAAAAATTGTGACTTTCATTTTTTTGTTAAATTTAATTCCAAATTTTCTTACAATACCAATATTTGAATTAATTTATAATATAATAAATTATTTAGGATTATTATCTAATAATATATAATACACTTATCAAACAAAATAGTAATACATAGACATATATGTATGGGTTGCCTCCCACAAAGCGCTTGGTTTAACATCCTTAGCCCAACATACCATTTGTTTAGTTGGGTTGAATTAACATTAAAACTTCTTTAAATTGTGCTATGTGCCCTTCATAGTAATGTTTCAAACGATGCCCATTAACTTTAAATATCTTTCCAGTGTTAGGGTCTTTAATAAAAATAGTTCCATAATGATAGACTTTAATCACTGTAAATGGTCCTAACAATCTGGATTTCAATTTTCCTAGATATAATCTCAATCTTGTATTATATAGTAGAACTTGTGTCCATCTTCAAACTATACAGGTTCAAACTTCTTCTTAATAATCATCTGATCATGTCATATTTTCATTTTCTCTTTATAGATTTTTGCATTATCATATGCTTCTTTTCTAATCTCCTCAAGTTCATTGAGTTGCAATAATCTTATCTCACTAGCGTCTTTTAGATTAAAATTAAATTTCTTAATGGCCCAATTTGCTTTATGCTCAAATTCTACTAGTAAGTGGCATTTTTTTCAAAAAATTAGTCTATATGGGGACATTCCTATAAGATTCTTATAAGCAGTTCTGTATGCTCATAATGTAGTATTTAATCTAACAGACTAATCTAATTTATAAGGATTTACAGCTTTCTCTAAAATTTATTTTATTTCACAATTTGATATCTCTGCTAGACCACTAGTCTGAGGATGATAAGCAGTAGAGAATCTACTTAATCAATTTTTTAATTCTCTTATTTTTAAAATGAAATCCTTCATTAGTAATAATTACTCTCGGCAATAATATTTTTAATTAAAAATTTAGAAACACTCCGAGCATCACATCTGGGTACAACAATAGCTTCAATCCATTTGGACATATAATCAACAACAAGTAATATATATAAATTTTTAAATGAAGGCAAAATGGTCCCATAAAATTTAATTCCCACACATAAAAAATTTTAACTTCCAATGTGTAATTTAGAGGCGTTTCATTTCTTCTAGAAAAATTTCCTACTCGCTGACATCAATCACATGTTTTAATAAATCACATGTTTTAATTTAATATATTCATTAACATCTCCAAAAATAGTAGGCCAATAAAATTCAGCTTGAAAAATCTTATGTACAGTTCTATTTGTTTCAATATGTCCTCCAAATTCAGAATCATGACATCTTTTAATTATCTATTGAGTTTCTCCATAAGGCCCACATCTTCTAATAATTAGTTCTTTACATTATTTATATAAATATGGGTCATCCCAAAAATAGTATTTTGAATCATATATAAATTTTTTTAATTGTGAATTTTTAATATCAGGTGGTAGAATGTCACATACAATATAATTTACTATATCAACATACCACAATACATCCATTTCATCACTACAATATAACTGTTCATTAGGGAAATTTTCTAAAATTTCATTTTTAAAATTAGTTAATATTTCTATTTCTATGCTAGACAAATGACCAGCTATTTGATTATGATTTCCCTTTCTATCAATTATGGTAAAATTAAACTCTTTCAATAGAAGTATGCATCTAATTAATCTTGGTTTAACATCCTTCTTTTGTATTAAGTATTTTATAGCAGAATGATCTGTATGAACTATACATTTATTTACAATTAAGTAAGGTGTAAATTTATCAAAGGCATAAATAATAGCTAATAACTCTCTTTCAGTAGTAGTATAATTTATTTGAGCATCATTTAGAGTCTTATTAGCATAATATATAACTTTGAAAACTTTATTGTGCCTTTATCCTAATACAGTCCCAATAGCATAATCACTAGCATCACACATTATTTTAAATGGTTTCTCCCAATCAGGTGGTACTATTATAGGTGCAGTGATACTATTATAGCAATCAGGTGGTACTATTATAGGTGCAGTGATTAATTTTTTCTTCAATAAATCAAATGCTGTTATACATTCCTCATCAAAATCAAATTTTGTATCTTTTTCTAGGAGTTGGCATAGTGGCTTAGTTATTCTTGAAATATTTTTTATGTAGAGCCTGTAAAAACCAGCATGTCTTAGAAAACTTCTCTCCCCTTTAACATTAGTAGGAGGTGGTAATTTTTCTATAACTTAAATTTTTGCGGGATCTAACTCCATGCCATTTTCAAAAATTTTATTCTCAAGAACAATACTTCTTGCATCAAAAAATTGACATTTTTCCCAATTTAATACTAGGTTGATTGTTTCACATACTTTAAGAACTTTTTCTAAATTGTTTAAACATAACTCAGATGAAGTCCCAAATACAAAAAATCATCCATAAACACTTCCATTCCATGTTCTATAAAATTACTAAAAATTGATATATGCATCTTTGAAATGTTGCAGGTGCATTGCATAGTCCAAAAGACATTCTATGAAAAGCAGTTGTTCCATATGAGATTGTAAATATTATTTTCTCTTGATCCTTTGGAGCAATTGAAATTTGGTGATAACCGGTATGTCCATCTAAAAAGCAATAATATTTATTTCCAGCCAATCTATCCAACATTTGGTCTAGAAATGTTAAGAAAAGTGATCTTTTATGGTGGCCATATTTAATTTTCTATAGTCAATGCAAATTTGCCAACCAATGACCTGCCTTATTGGTATTAATTCATTTTTCTCAATTTTTCAATAGTCACACCTCCTTTCTTCGGAACAAAGTGAATTGGGCCTACCCAGGCACTATCTAAAATAAGATATATAATTCTAACATCTAACCATTTTAAAATTTCTTTTTTAACAACTTCTTTCATTATTGAGTTTAATCTCCTCTGAGGGTCAGCTTTAGTACATATTGTTGATCTAATAAAATTTTGTGCATACAAAATGAAGGACTAATTACTTTAATATCTGCTAAAGTTCATCTAAAAGCCTTTTTATATTTTTTTAACATCTCTATCAATTTTTGTTCTTGAATTTCAGTTAAATCAGAAGATACAATAATAGGCAATGTAGATGACTCTCCTAAAAATACATACTTTAAATGGGCAGGTAATATCTTCAATTCAAGTTCAGGTGGTTTAGTACTTGAAGGAATAAGATTTTTATTATCATTTTCCATCAAATCCAAAGTTTTAAATTTGCCTTGAATATAATCCATATCTTCTTATTTTATTTCATCCTCATTCTCAAATAATTCTCCTTGCTTCAATTTGTCTTCAAACTCATTCTTAAACTGCTCATTACTCAGATAATCTGCTACTTCCATCTTGAAACATTCATTATCTTTTTCTATTACAGGATATTTCATAGCTTTTGCTATATTAAATTTTTCTTCTTGATGATTAAATCTCATTATTAATTCTTCTTTTTACACATCTATCACAACTCTTCCTGTTGCAAGAAATAAAGGGAAACACTTTATCTTCCTCCTTTTCTAATACTATGAAGTCTACATGGAAAATAAATTTAACTATTTTTACTAGTACATCTCTTATAACTCCTTTTGGATAAGTTATTGATCAATCAACTAACTAAAGAGTTAAAGTAGTAGGGGAAAGTAGTAGGGGAAATAAAGTAGTAGGGGAAATCTCTCCCAAATCTAAACGTTTAATGATCGATAAAGGCATAAGATTGCTACTCCCTCCTAAATCACATAAAGTTTTTCTATGAAACTTTTCAACAATAGGAAAAAGTATAGTAAAACTACCAGGATCTTTTAATTTTTCAGGAAGCTTTTCTGAATAATAGCACTACACTCTTCACTGAGTGCAACGGTCTCATGATCTGTAAACTTCATTTTCTTGTTTAGTATATCCTTCATAAATTTCACATAACTTGGCATTTGTTCAAAAGCTTCAACAAAGGGATATTTATAATGTGGAATAGCGATTTCTTGAAGTAACATTTGAAGGTCAGTTACTAAGTGGAATAGCGATATGTCCTAATTGATTTTCAATATTTCTAATAGTAGCCCCTTGATAATGTATTTGATTTCCCACATTCAACATTACTTCTTCCATCATCAACTTCTTTTCCTTAACTTGTGGGTTAGGGTTGAAGTTAAATCCAGGAGAATAATAACGTCGATAATTAGGATTTCTTTGATTATTCAGATTTCTAGATGAATTCGCCGAATTGTTATAATTATTCCAACTAAAATTACGGTGATTTTTCCATCCAGGGTTATAATAATTAGAAAAGAGATTATTGTTTTGATTATTTATAGTATTTAATATTTCATAAAATGATTAAGTATCAATGATCTGTCCTAATGAATTTTTCTATAACACTGGGGGTATTTGAGAATAGTTCCCTTCTATTTGATCAATCTTTTTCGAAATAGAAGCAATTTGAGATGCTAAAATAGACATTGCATCAGAGTCATGAATACTAGATAATCTCTTAGGATTTACCCTTTCAGAGGACCATTCAAAATTGTTAGTAGCCATTTCTTCTATTAAAGAGTATGCTTCATCAAAAGGTTATGACATTAGTGATCCACTTGCAGCAGCATCTATAATAAATCTAAGTGATCATACTAATCCATTGTAAAATGTTTGAATTATTAACAAATCTGGTAAAGCTTGGTGTGGAAATTTTCTAAGAAGATCTTGAAGAAGATCCTTAAATCTTCCCCAGGCTTCATACATCAATTTCCCTTCAAATTGACAAAAATATTTAATATCATTTCTAAGCTTAGCGATTTTTTAGGGTGGAAAATATTTAGCCAAGAATTTTTGTGATAGTTTTCCTCAAGTTCTAATAGATCCAGGCGCTAATGAATTTAACCAAGTCTTGGCTTTTTATCCCTTGATGAAAAAGGAAAAAGTCTAAGCCTAGCCGCATCATTAGAGACTCTTTCATATTTAAATGTAGCACAAATTTCAAGAAAACTAGCAAGATGTAAGTTAGGATCTTTAGTAGGTGATCCTCTAAACCAATTATTTTGTATCATTTGGATGATAGCAGGTTTAAGCTCAAATGAATTAGCAGCAACATCAGGATTTTGAATAGTTAAATGAAGTTCATCTACTCTTTCATATATAAAATAAAGTTCATACAACACTAAATAAACAAACAAACTTATCTGGAACTCTTTTTCAAAGCAAATCCTTTGTAGCCTTTCCTTAGAAACGCGAGAAGAGAAATTCTCTCACTTTTCTCCTTCCCCAACACTCTTACGGAAAGTTTCACACTAAATCTCATCACAAAAACTCTAATCTATGAAAGCAAAATCACTAATGAACTCTAATATGGTAGTGGCATGGAATCGTGTGGAGTAAAAAATAAACATAGAGAAGTGAAAAATGTAGAGGAGACCATTTTTTGATGAAATTTCGGCCTAAATAGTGCCCAAGGTCGGTGCCTCCAAAAACTCTTCAAAAACTCATCTAAATACATCAAACCTTCTAGAAACGGGGTCTGCACTGGCTTTGGCAGTGTCGGTGCTAGTCTGGCGCTGAGTAAAAATCTCCAGCGATGGCGCTGCCAGCGCTGAGCATTTCTTCAAAAACTTAATTTTGACTCTAAATTTCATCTTTTTTGTTTTTTTTTGCTTTAAGCCCTAAAAATCAACAACCTACAAGAAAACGTCAAAATACCTTCCATTAAAGTGCAATATCACAAAAAATGAGTATAAAATATGGGTCTAAAATGTATGTATTTTCGGTGTATCAGTACTAGTTGTAAAACTTCATACAGGATTTAAAGCATTAAATAAAACATAATATATTCTATTGAACTTGCTGAGAATTAAAAGTAGAAATACAAAAACTAAAAAGCTAAACTAAAAATACTAAAAATATAGAAAAAATGAAAGTCTACAATTACTTTACAGATTCAGTTCACAACACAACATAAAAGTTT
>NW_018165646.1:161658-180700 GCF_001263595.1 Phalaenopsis equestris
AGTTTCAAATAAAAGAAAAGTTCATCACAATACAATCAAAAATAACAAACAAACATCAAAACACACTAAATTAAACTCATAAAAATCAATCCTCATCTCCTTCTTCATCATTATCAGAATCTTCTTCTCCTTCTCTGTCTTCTTCTTCCTCACAAACATGATAAAATCTGAATAATATAATAGTCTATTTATAATAGTTCCACCTTATTGCAAGAAACCAATTGGGAGGTATAGTCAAAACACCACAATTACTATTACAGATTCAGTTCACAACACAACATAAAAGTTCTTTTACTACAATAAGTTTCAAATGAAAGTACATCACAATACATGCATAAATAATAAACATGCATCAAAAACAAACTAAACTAGACTCATAAAACATCAATATTCATCTCCTTCCTCATCAGCATCAGATTCTTCTTTTTCTTTTTCTTCATCAAGAAAGTGAGCATAGGGAGAGAAATTGGGGAAAGCAGAAAAGTCCTCATTAGGTTCACCTCTAAGATGTCTTTTCATAGCATTCTCAAAATCAATATCATGTTGAACTCACCTCTACCGATATTCATCATTATAAGCATCTTTTGCTCCTATCTCTCCCAACTGAGTTTGAATATTAATTATGTCCATTTGTTGAATCATTAGTTGGTCCATAATACCCTTAAGTGAAATAGATTGAGAAGTAGATGCCCCTGCAGTAGATGTGGAGGGCCTATCCCTTCTTGCACTTCTAGATTCAACAAATGATTCTAAATCATATGCCTCCCAATCGAATCTTGAGGCTGTGATCTTTCTTCATTTCTATGGGATTCTACTTCTGATTGTTCACATAGAGTGAAAATCATGGCAGGGTATCCCAAACCACCAGCAGTAGAACTAGCGGCTATACTTCGAGCATGTTGAACTATAAGTGCACCAACATCTATTGCCTTCATATTCTGAATGCAGTAGTTTTATACAGTGATGCACCTAAAATATATAGTATTTTTAGACACATTTTTATACCTATTTTTGAGATATTGTGATTTAATGGAAGGTATTTTTGTGTTTTTCTTTCAGATACAAGTAAAAATGGAAAAAATGCTTAAAGGAGTGAAAAAGGATCAAATTTAGAGCAAAAAGGTGAAAAAGTGTGCAAAAGAGTTTTGGCGCCTAAGCGCCAGATCCGGTGCTTAAGCGCCGGTTAAACAGAGAAGGTCGCGCCTAAGCATTGAGACCCTACGCTTAAGCACCAGTGGCTGTTACTAGACCAGTAAAATCAGTTTTCACAAATTTCAAAGAGGTTTATGTGGCACCCATTGGCTTAATAGGTGGTTATAACCACCATGAATGAAAATTATCACAGAAGGATGCATCTCTTGGGCAAATACATCGAATCAAGACATATTTTGAAGAGAATCCAAGGCACATTTTGTAAAACTATAAAAGAAAAAAGATTGGGACTTCAAAAGAGGTCCTGAAAAGGGCCGAAAAAGTGTGAGTCCAGAAAGTATTGGAAAGTTTTGAATGTTCTCATTTAGGGAGTTAGTTCGGAGATATTTTCAGGCACCACTTTTACTTTTATTTTATACTTTTTGTTATTTTATTTTGAGTGATTATAAAGAGAAGAGAATCAAAATATATTTTTATCTTTTTATTTTAGACTACTTTTAGTTTTAATCAAGACTTGTTGTTGGTTTGACAATTATTTCTTCTTTTAAACTAAAGTGTGGTTTTCTTTTCTCCATGGATTCTGTGTAGTTTTCTTTATCTTTCTTCCTAAAATGATAAGTAATTATTTTTTGGATGGAAGTTGTGGAGAGTATTGATCTTTAATGTTGGAAGAAGTTGTGATGATTTAAATCCATGCACTTTGTTTACTTCGAGATTTGGCCAATCCAAATGTTAAAATTTGTTGTGAGAACATGTAGGAACCGGGCTGGTATTGTTTCAGTCAACAATTGGAAAGAATCACATGAGGTTGTATGAATGATAATGTAGTTCATATGATTGAATGAAAATAAATAGGGAAATATTCATTGATGGGTGTAGAGTTAGAGGAGTTTAAAGTGACAGGTTAAAGCCCCCCAACTTGGTTTATTATTTTAGGTTCTGATACAAGAATGTTAGCCCCCAGGTGGAGGAAATCAAGGGAACTCTAGAGTGAGAGCTAGTATCTTCTATGCCTAGCCGGTCTTCAAAACTATTCAAACTTTAAATTAGTCAATGTTCTTTATAACATCTCTAGTAAGGGTAAAGAATATTATTGCTCCTATTTGGCACAACACAGTTTGCATACTTCTACAAAAAAATTCTTATACTTATTACTAATTCATGATAAGAAGAAAGATATTTTCGTATTAAATACTTTTCTTCTACAAAAACTTTAGTTATCTGTTTAAGTTGCTACTGTTTCGTTAAAATATCGAAAATACCAAAAATATTTACATTTTAAATTTCTGTAAAAATCATTTTTAGTTTAAGTAATTATCTTTTTAAAAATAGAAAAACTTTCTAGAAAGTGAATATTGCATAATCTTCAATATTGCATAACATTCCTTGTGGGTTCGATATACAGGTATTAACCAAAATGTCCTTTATTATTTGATAACAATATGTATACTTGTGTAGTATCCCAATATAAAAACACATATAAATTAAAAAGTTAAATTCTTATTTTTCTTCAAAATCAATTTTTTTTTGTTGCAAAATAAAGAAATATAAGTGAAAAATACCATCAAAACAATTGTTATATTGTGCATAAGCATTAAGTATTCAGGGATCAAGTTTTTAGCGCCATTTTGGGAGATTAAAATCTTTAAGTAAGTGGTGTCGACTTCATAAATCCTTACATATACAAAATATCGGGATCATATAGCTCTGTCTTTTTTAACATCAGTCAAGTGATTTGTTGGCAACAGTCTAGCAGAAATGAAGTGGTGTCATATTTTGACTGAATAGTCAACATGGAAGCATGAAGTTAACTATCTTGTTATTCTTAATCTTCCACTCTCCTCTTACATCTGTCAAAAATACAATCACTTCATTCAGTGATGAGTCAGTCATCAAAAATGCAGTATATTCATCAAAAAATACACCCCTCAAACCATAAAAAGTATTGATCTGATGAGCCGTAAATTCAACTTATTTACCACTAACTAGGATGTGATCTTCATTAGTGAACCTTAGGTTTGCATAAAACTCTCAAACCATCAGGACAATTGCTACTGCAGTGAAGTAACAGAATCTTTCCCAGTTTCTGGTGAGAATCAGTCTCTCGATCTTGCCACTTGGGTTTATAAATGTCTGTTCTTGGATCATTCTTCTTGTCTCCATTTGAGTATTGTAATTGTGTTGGGCTTTGAAACTAACAAATTTTTGTGCATCAAAAGCTTTGAACGGCCTTCCTCTCTTAACTCGGGGAGCCATTTGAAGCCAACAAACATCAAATTCAGTGTTCTAAAGCAAATCAATATCTTAACACTAAAATCTAAATATCAAAATTCAAAACATAAACATAGATAGTGTTCATTAGAAAGGAAACGCAATCCAACTCAATAAATTAAACAAACAGTACTAAACCATCTTCAATATGCCCAGTATGTTCAAAATATTTCTTTAGTCTCTAATCAAGATGATCCAGCATTTCAATACTATTGTCAATCACATACATGAGATTCTTCACCTCTTTTTCAATCTTCTTCATCTTCTTCAAAATTTCACTCAAGTTGTAGTAGGGCTGAACAGGTGATGTATTCTGAGATCCTTGATCCATCAACACATTCATATCATTTTAATATCCCATTCCACCCATTCCAATACAATTTCAATAGACTTCTGGATCCATAGGCTTCCAAGGAAGAATCACTTTTTCCCAACTTTCATAGGGTTTTTTAAAAGGTACTTGCACTTGACTGCAGAATAGAAAAATTATGGATGGATGTCTAAGTCCAATTGCAGATCTTTTGACAATCAAACCCAAAACTAATTTCACAATAATAGCTCCAAAATCAATAAGCTTTTTGGTTTGAATGCAATAATTTAAAATAGTGCTCTCCTTTTCTACCTTGTTAATCTTCATAGTAGGCAGTAATTTTGATGAAATGAAGAAGTAACAGGCTTTCAAAACTGGATTTAAAAATTATGAGGGAAAACTTATATTTCCAACATCTCTAGCCTCCCAATTTACATCTTCATCCGTAAGGTAGTGGTAGAGTTCATTCATACTATCTCTCGTAGGGGTAAAATTTGCATAATAGCAGATAGGCACATTCTCAAACATAAACATCTCGTTTATTCTTGAAGGAGTGAACTGCACAAACCTACCTCACACATAAATTATTTTTTGGTTGATCCCATGAATATTTGCATAAAATTATTTTACTAAAGGAACAACAACAACGGCAGTAGTGTAGCAAAGCACTTCCAAACACCTCTATGCAATAGTCTCTTCTACTCGAATATTCAGTGTGTTGAATCCTTGATGCACAAATCCCCTTTCTTTGATAAGCCTCTTCTTTAACTCATGTGCATCAAAACTGATTAACATTCTCCGGTTGAAAATTCCAAATCTAGCTGAGTTTTTAGAGTGGGAAACCATAAGATTTGAAAATGGTTACTCTTCCATTGTTTCCCCCCCTAAAATATGTTTTGGAGTCAGTTTTTAGGAGTTATATGCAGAAGAAACCACTAAACATTGCCATTTGACATGTTTTAAACATTTTTGGTATCGGGCGCATTGTGTGCCAGCTCTCTAGAATTCAGCACATTATGCGCCAGTTCCAAAATTTTTGGCTTTTTGATTTCTATCCAATAAATTCTCAATTTTTAAATAAAACTAGGAAAATAAAGATGTTAACTAAATATTTTATCAAATACACGGACTTCATAAAGACCTAAACATCAATAAACGTAAAATATTTCAAATTAAATAAACTCAAAAGCAAACCAAACAACAATAAATATGGGTTTCCTCCCACAAAGCGCTTGGTTTAATGTCGTCAGCCCGACATTCCTAGTCTTATTTTGGGTGACCCAACATTACAGTCTCTTTAAAAGCTAGTCTTTAACCATCAAAATATGATTTCAATTTGTGCCCATTCACTTTAAATGTTCTTTCAATCTTAGGGTCTTCAATATTAACTGCCCCATAGTGATAGACTTTTATAACTCTGAATGGCCCTTTCCACCTAAACTTCAATTTTCAAGGAAATAATTTCAATCTTATGTTATATAAAAAAAACCTCTTGTCCAGGTTCAAATTCTCTATTTATTATTTTCTAATCATGTCATTCTTTCATCTTTTCCTTATAAATTCTTGCATTATCGTAAGATTCATTCGTAATTTCCTCAGTAATTTCCTCAAGCTTTCCTCAAGCTCATTCAATTGTAATAATCTTTTCTCACCAACATCTTTCAAATTAAAAGTAAATTTTTTTATCACCCAAAAAGCTTTATGCTCAAATTCAACTAGCAAGTGACAAGTCTTCCTAAAAATTAATCTATATAGGGACATTACTATAGGTATCTTATAGGCTATCATTAATGCCCATAATGCAGTATCTAATCTAGTAAACCAATCCATTTTACTAAGATTAACACTCTTTTACAAAACTCTCTTAATTTCATGATTGGATACTTCTGCTAAACAACTATACTGGGGATGATAAGCAATTGCAAATTTATGCGTTATATTATATTTTTCCACCAATCTTATAATTGTTGCATTCCTAAAATGAGATCTTCCATCGGTAATGATTACTCTCGGCATTTCATATCTTGTAAAAATATTTTTAATTAAAAATTTTGAAACACTCTGAGCATCACATCGAGCTAAAGTAATTGCTTCAATCCCATTTAGAAACATAATCCACTTAATCCACTGCAACTAATTTTCATATTTCCAAATGAAGGTATAAATGGTTCCATAAAATTCAATCCCCATGCATCAAAAATTTCAATTTCTCAATTAAAATTTAGAGGCATTTCATTTCTTTTTAAAATCTTACCTACTCTCTGACATCGGTCACATGCTTTGATATATATATTAATAACTCTAAATAGATTAGGCCAATAAAATTCAGATTGTAAAATTTTATGAATAGTTCTATCATTCCCAAAATGTTCTCTAAAATCAGAATCATGAAATTTTTTGATAATTTTCTGAATTTCCTTATAAGGCACACATCGTCTCATTACTAAATCTTTCCATTGTTTATATAAATAAGGATCATCCCAAAAATATGATTTTGCATCATAAATGAATTTATTTTCCTGTTATTTTGTTATCCCATAAGGTAAAATAGCACTAACAATATAATTTTCAATTTCAGCATACAACGGTATTTCTCATCCTTTTATATCATAAAGTTGTTCGCCAGAAAAAGTTTCATTAATTTCTCTCTCCAAATAAAGTATTTCTTCTAGTTCTAGCCTAGATAGATGATCGATAATTTAATTATCAGTCCCTTTCCTATCGACTATTAGAAAATCAAACTCTTGCATAAGAAGTACCCACCTAATTAATCTTGGATTAACATCCTTCTTTTGCATCAAGTATTTAATAGTTGAATGGTCAGTATGCACAACACATTTAGCTCTAATCAGATATGACCTAAACTTATCAAAAGCATACACAATGGCTTATAACTCTTATTCAATGGTGGTGTAATTAATTTGAGCATCATTAAGAGTCATTCTAGCATAGTATATAATTTTAAAAATCCTATTATATCTCTGCCCTAAAACAGCTCCTATTGCATAATCATAAGCATCACACATTAATTTAAAAGATTTCTCCTAATTAGGTGAAACAATTATAGGAGCAGTGATCAATTTTTCCGTTATAGTTTCAAAGGCTTTAAGGCAATCATGGTTGAAATCAAATATTGATTAAAGTCAAATATTGATTAAAGTCAAATTTTGTATCTTTTTTCATAATTCGGCATAAAGGTTTAGAAATTTTTGAAAACTCTTTAATATATCTCCTATAAAACCTAGCATGTCTTAAGAAGCTCCTAAATCCTATTGTTGTAGTAGGTGGAGGTAAGTTTGATATCTGATCCCAAAATTATAGATGTGCAAAATTAATAAATTTGACTCCACTTTGCAACGCCAAAAACTTGATCCCAAAATTATAGATGTGTAAAATTAATAAAGTTGACTCCACTTTGGAATGACACCAAAAACATGATTCATTATTTATGAATAAGAAATTGAAGCAATTTATATTTGCAAGTATGGGATTCTATGCAAGTATATGTATCGTTATCAAGTAATACAAGTCTTTCTGATTAAGCCCCTAATATCGATCCCACAAGGAAGGTGTAAACTCATAATGAAAATTTAAATCATGAAATTCACAATGATAAAGAAAATCTACTACACTAAATTTCAAATGTTTAGGATGCTAGCATAACTAAATTACCAACTACAAGCAAAATTATAAAGCAAAGCTAATCAATAACTACCAAACTATATTTTTGTGACGAAGTTATCAAATATGAGAAAGTATCTTTCCCACTACAATGAGTTTTTTATTAATTGAGAGAGATAAATGGTTTTAATTTGTGTTGTGGCAGATAGGAGCAATTTTAATTCTCTACCCTCAGTCAAGTGTTATAAAGAATCGTTAGCTAATCTTATGTTTAGTCTCTAGATATGTGGTTAGGCTGGGAGGATATTGGCTCTTACTCCAGAGCTCCCAAATCCCTTCCCCTAAAGGCTTACTCTTGCTTTAGTTCTTAAATACTAAGACCAACTTGGTGATTTTAGTCTGTCACCTTAGAATCTCCAATTCTTCGCCCAGAAATATATATTTCTCTATTTACTTGAATCTAATTCCATGAACGACACACTCCTTCATGGAATCAAAAGTGATTCTCACTTTATTATGAAACTCATGCTCCATTTCCCAGATAGTATGTTTCACAACAGATGTTAACATTTTAATTGGCTAAATCAAAAATTAAATTAAGAACGGAGTGAAAAAATCATCACAATTTATTTTATATTTTAAAATTGGCACATCCAAATTAACTCTTCATTTCACCCATTTCACCATATTTCACCATATCTCAGAGTAGGGAGAAAGTCAAAAAAAACTACTCATACCTCATGAGAAAGATATGAAAAAATATAAATTTCATAAATATAAGAAAGTTTATACAACAATAATAAACAAACACGACTTATCTTTAACTCTTTCTCAAAGCAAATACTTTGTAGCTCCTCTTGGACTCTTTCTCTCTTTACAAGACTCTTGATTCTTACTTTGAAGATGTAAGGAAGAAGAAATCCATCACTCCTCTCCCTCTCCAAAAACTTAGAAGAAATCACAATTAGACTCACCACATTACAAAATACACATAATGGAACACTAAAGGAAACTCAATGACACACTAAAGGACTCCTTTTTCTGAATAATTTCCACACTAAATAGAGCATAATATCAATTTTCTAAGGTTTCTCAAATAACTCTTCAAGTAGGCCCCAAATTTGTTGAATCTTCTAGATTTTCCCCCTGCACTCACTTCAACACTGTCGGCGCCCACGATGGCACTGTCAGTGCCAGTGGCCCAAATTAAGCTTATGCTCTCTATCAAATGGTGCCATCAGCGTCCATGTTGCCACCATCAGCGCCGAGTATTTCTCTCTAAAACACTATTTTGACTCTAAATTCCATCATTTTTGCTTCCTTTTTACTCAAAGTGCTAAAAATCATCAACCTAAAATAAAACTTGAAAAATACCTTATTTTAAAGCACAATATCACCAAAAATTAGTATAAAATATAGGTCTAAAAATGCATATATTTTTGGTGCATCAAAATCCCCCAAACTTAAATGTTACTTGTCCTTAAGTAACTCCTTTAGTACATAAAAATATGACTTATGTTAAAAAGTTTAACTGTTAGATTTCTATATTGTGGTCTACTAAATATCATAACATAATTTATGAAAAATTTAAAATAACTCAAATTAATACTAAAGGTATAAGAATATTTAGTAGTCAAGTCTAAGATTTCTAATTTTCTATTTTTTTCAAGGAAACTTGCAAATTATCATATTAAAGTCATTTAGAGGATACATATGAAAAAGAACTTCATGAAAACTGTACTAGCAAATATGCTAATACCTAAATACAAGTTTAATGAATGTAGTTAAGTCTTCTTCCTTAAGTTGATTCAAGTGAAGCCAATTTTTTGATTAGGCATCTCCTCAAGCTTCTCCTCACATATTTTTCTTTTCTTTTCTTTTTCTCTTTTTTCTTCTTTTTTTATTTTTTTTTTAGTGTGAGGATTACTTTATCTGGATAGCCTTTAATAATTTTAAACTTCTCTATCCTCTTCTTAAAGTTAAAAACTTTTCTCATTCCTTCACTTTATAAATTCATATTAGCTTTGAAGACATTTTATAAAGTTTCAATATTTTTTTTTTATGAATATCTAAAATTCTCAATATTTTAAAAATATAAATTTCTTTACTTAAAATGGAAATATAATAGTCTTATTCTTTCATAATAACTTAATCTCTAGAATTAACCTTTATCATTTAAAATGTTTACTTAAGCTCACTGTATATTTAGAAACACAAATATAGTTATCTAAAGATAGTCTCTACTACCAAAGGTCATGTTAAAAAAAATTAAATATAGCTAATTGAGGACAGATAAAATTAAGTTTCTTTCTTTAAAAAGGATTTTTTCTTCCCCTGAACTTAAATTTTTTAAAAGATTAAGCAAGAAAAACTTAAAATATAGGCTGAAATAAAACAATTAATACATAAAGAAAAGACTTACCAGTTGAAGAATCTGTTTTTGAAACTTAACTCTGAAATATTCCAGGTGCTAATATGAAAAGCTATAAAACTTAAAACATTAAATAGCACATAATACATATAAAAATTTGCTGAGAGAGAGGTAACTACAATTACATCCAACAAGTACGCTAAAAATAAATACATTAAAGTACTAAAAATAAACAACAGTACTAAAATAAATTTCAATTCAAAAATAGCTTTACAGACTATAGTTCATAACACAACATTCAATATAAATTAAAGTATCACACTCTACTAACTAAATAATTACAACAAAAAAGTGCAACAAACTATAAACTAAATAAAAGATCAGAAATATGACTAAGCAGACATCTTCACTCATCCTCTTCTTCTTCTTCTTCTACATCAAATTTCTGTTGTTAATAAAAGGTAAAGATAGGGTAACTAGGAAACTATACTGAGTGGTCACCCCTCATGTATCTAACCATAGCATCATCATATGCAACATCATATTCAAACTTTTGTTTTGTTAAATCATCATTATGTGCATTCCTGGCCTACAAATTTGTAATACTGCTCTCCATCCTTAAGATATCTCCTTACTGGATCATCATCTGCTCCATAAGTCCCTGGAGAGTAGGGGTACTAGAAGTAGAAGGAATATCCCTACTCATACTTCTCGTTCTCCATCCAACATGTGATACATAAGTTTTAATATTTGCTTGCAAAATAGGTTTAAGAGGCTCAATCTTTTCCTCATTAATGCCAAAATCAACTCTTGATTGCTCACATAATATAAAAATTAGGGCAAGGTGTCCTAATCCATCAGTCATCTCACCCAGAGCAATAGAACGAATGTTCTTATAGATTATAGAGCCAACATCTAGATTGCCCTTCTGTTAGATACAGAAGTTCAAGATGACTCTATCCTTAGTAACTTCGCTATGGTGGTTCATAGTTATTATTCTGGCAGATACAAAGTAATGTCAAGCCTTAAATACTACATTTAAAATAGAAGCAGAAAAGTTTTCCTCAATGTTATTCTTCACCTTCCAAGCTCCTCTTCCATTAGTAAGAAACGAAATAACTTCATCTACAACTTCATGCACCAAAAATATGCATTTTTAGACCTATATTTTATACTCATTTTTGGTGATATTGCACTTTAAAGGAAGGTATTTTTCATTTTTTCTTGAAGGTTGTTGGTTTTTGGGATTTGAAGCAAAAAGGATGGAATTTGGAGTCAAAATGGAGTTTTAGAAGAAATGTTCAGCGCCGACGGTGCCAGGCTAGGCACTAATGATGCCATTTGATAGAGAACATAGATTAATTAAATGTCTACTGGCACCAACGGTGCCAGAATGGGCGCCGACGGAGCCAAAATGGGCGCCGACGGTGCCAGAATGGGTGTCGACGGCGCCAGTGTTGGTGTAGGCCTTATTTCTAGAAGAGGATGTTTTTTGAAGAGTTTTTGGATGCACCTATTGAAGAATCGATATTAGGCTCTTTTTAGAGCAAAAATTGATCAGAAAAATGACCTTTTCGTGCCCCTTTGCACCTTTTAACCAATTTTCATTCTCCTCCACGCTATTCCACATTCCCTATAGCCACTAAAAGTTCATTAGTCATTTATTTTCTTTAATTTTTTGAGTTTTTGTGGTGAGTTTAAGTGTGAATTCTTCTCTAAGAGTTTTGGAGAGAGAGAGAAGTGAGAGATTTCTTCTTCCTACATTCTCTAGCAGAGGCTATAGGGGATTTGCTTTGAGAAAGAGTTTCAAATAAGTGTTTTTTGTTTATTATTGTTGTATGAACTTTCTTTTATATATGAAATTTGTGTTTTGTTGTATATTTCTCATGAAGTCTGAGTAGTTTCTTTTATCTTTTTTCCCTACTCTGAGATATAATGAAATGAAAAGATAATTTGGATGAGCCAATGTTAAAATATAAAATAAATTGTGTGGTTTTTCAAATTCGTTCATAATTTACTTTTCAATTTGACCAATTGAATTGTTAAAATAAGTTGTGAAACATATGATCCGGGAAATAGAGTATGAGTTGTAGAGTATGATGAGAATCACATTTAATTCCATGAAGGTGTATTTCGTTCAGGGAATTAAGTGCAAATAAATAGCAATGGATTGAAATTTATTGTTAAAACTGCAGCCGAACCAGTAGTTAGAGATTTTTAGGGTGACAGACTACAATCCACAATTTGTTCTTAGTGTTTAAGAACTAAAGCGAGATTTAGCCTTCAGAGGAAGGGAAGTGGGAGCTTTGTAGTGAGAGTCAGTATCCTTCTAGCCTAGCATCAAATTTAGGGACTAAACCTGAGATTATCCAATGATTTTCTATAACACTGAATCAGGGTAGAGAATTAAAATTGCTCCTATTTGACACAATACATTTTTAAACCATTTATCTCATCTCATTTTACCAAAAACTTATTATAGTGTGAAATATGCTTTTTCATATTAGAAAATTCATCACATAAACAAAGTTTAGTAGTTACTATTTTAAATTTTGCATTTAAATTTTGCTAGTAGTTAATAATTTAGTTCTGCTAGTATCTCAATGATTTGAAATTAGTGACAGTAATTTCATTTTATTTTTGTGAATTTTCTAGTTAATTTATCATTTCAAATTTAAACCTTCCTCGTGGGTTCGATATATGAGACTTAAATAGAAAGACTTATATTACTTGATAATGATACATGTACTTGAGTAGAATCCCAAAAATAAGTGCTTAATGTTCTTATTCATAAAATACCATATCAAGATTTTAGCACCGTTGTAAAGCGCAGTCAGCTTTATAATTTTACATAACTATATTTTTGGGGATCAAGTTTTTGGCGCTGTTGTCGGGGAAGGTAACAATAAATTAATTATATTTGATAAATTAGGAAATATAGAGATAAAATATAAAAAGATCAAAAAAATATCTAAATCAAAAATCAAATATATATATATATATATATATATATATAAAAAAAAATACAAAAACATATATATATATATATATATGATTCAGAATTAGAACATACTATTAGAAAAATTTGAAAACGACAGAAAGAAATTTAAAATTTGAACGAAATGGAGAAGAACTTAGAAAATCAAATAAATGAAATTTGACAAAGACCTTTAACAGATTATGCTAATCCTAGATCAGATGAACTTCACTTAACTATTCAAAATCTTGATGTTGTTGCTAATTCATTTGAGCTTAAACCTGTTATTATCCAATTTGTACAAAATAATCAATTTGGAGGAACACATACAGATGATCCTAACTTATATCTTGCTAGTTTTCTTGAAATATGTGCTACTTTTAAATATGATGGAGTGTCTAATGATGCTATTAGGCATAGACTTTTTCCTTTTTCATCTTGGGATAAAGTTAAAGCTTGATTAAATTCATTAGCACCTGGATCTATCAGAACTTAGGGAGAACTATCAAAAAAAATTTTGGCTAAATATTTTCCACCCTATAAAACCGCTAAGCTTAGAAACAATATTACATCTTTTTGTCAGTTTAAAAGGGAATCGATATATGATGCCTGAGAAAGATTTAAGGGTCTCCTTAGAAAATGTCCACACCATGCTTTACCAGATTGGTTAATAATTTAAACTTTTTATAATGGATTATTAGAATCACTTAGATCTATTACAGATGCTGTTATAAGGGGGGTCACTAATGTCAAAACCTTTTGATGAAGCATACTCTTTAATAGAAGAAATGGCTACTAACAATTTTTAATGGCCCTCTGAATGGTTAAATCCTAAGAGAGTAGCTAGTATTCATGACTCTGATGCAATGTCTATTTTAGCATCTCAAATTGATGTTATATCAAAAAAGATTGATCAAATTTGAGTTAACTATTCTCAACTATCACTAGTATTAGAGGAAAATTCACTAGGGTAGATAACTGATACTCAATCATCTTATGAAACTTTGAATGCTATAAATAATTGAAATAACAATTCTTATTCTAATTATTACAACCCTGGATGGAAAAATCACCGAAATTTTAGTTGGAATAATTATAAAAATCCGGTGAATCCATAAAAAAATCTTACTCAAGAAATTTAAACAACCAAGGAAATCCTAATTATCAAACTTGTTATCCTCCTTGATTTAACTCTAACCCTAACTCACAAGTTAATGAAAAGAAGTTGACAATGGAAGAAGTAATGTTAAATATGGAAATTAAATACAAAATTAAGGGACTACTATTAGAAATATTGAAAATCAATTAGAACATATTGGTACCGCACTTAGTAACAGACCTTCAAGAATTCTTCCGAGTACTCTGGAAGTTAATCAAAAAGATTAAAATAAGGAGCAAATTAAATCTATTCAATTACGAAGTGGAAAAGAAGTTGAAACAAGAATCTAAAGAGAAACTGAAGTTGATGAAGAGAAGAAAGAGATTGAAAGCGACCACAATGAAAATGAACAAATACAAGTTTCTTTAGAAAAAGCACTACCTTTGTTTCATCAACAATTGAAGCAGAAGAATAAAGACAAACAATTTACAAAGTTTTTGGAAATCCTTAAAAAGTTAACAATAAACATTCCTTTCATTGAGGTTTTGAAACAAATGTCAAGTTATGTGAACATTATGAAAGTAATACTAAATAAGAAAATAAAGTTTACGATCATGAGATTATTGCACTTTGTGAAGAGTGTAACACTATTATTCAGAAAAAAACTTCCTTAAAAGTTAAAAAATCCTGGTAGTTTTACTATACCTTATTCAATTGGTAAAAATTTTTTTGCAAAAGCCTTATGTGATTTAGGAGAGAGTATCAATCTTATGCCTCTATCAATTTTTAAATGTTTAGATTTAGGAGAGATTTCCATTGCTACTGTAACTCTTCAGTTAGTTGATCAATCAATAACTTATCCTAAAGCAGTTATAGAAGATGTATTAGTAAAACTAAATAAATTTATTTTTCCTGCAGACTTTATAACATTAGATATGAAGGAAGATAATGAGATTATTATTATTTTTTGGAGACCATTTCTTACAATAGGGAGAGCTGTGATAAATGTGCAAAAAAGGAGAATTAATAATGAGAGTTAAGGATCAAGAAGTAACATTTAATATTGCAAAAGCTATGAAATAGCCTGCAATAGAAAAAGATAATGAATGTTCTAAGATGGAAGTTACTGATTATCTGAGTAATGAGCAATTTAAGGAAGTGTTTAATGAAAAATTAAGGTAAGAAGAATATTGTGAGAATGAGAATGACATAAAAGAAGAGAATTTAGACTATATTCAAGACAAATTTGAAACTTTAGATTTGTTAAAAATTGATAATAAAAATCTTATTCCTTCAAGTATTAAACCACCTGAACTTGAACTGAAAGTACTACCTGCCCATTTAAAAAATGTGTTTTTAGGAGATTCATCTACATTGCTGTTATTGTATCTTTTGAGTTAACTAAAATTCAAGAACAAAAATTAATAAAAATGTTGAAAAGATATAAAAAGGCTTTTGGATGGACTTTAGCAATTATTAAAGGAATTAGTCCTTCAATTTGTATGCACAGAATTCAATTAGAAGAACAATATGAACCAAAAGCTTATCCTCAAAGGAGATTAAACCCAATAATGAAAGAAGTTGTTAAAAAAGAAATCTTTAAATGATTAGATGTTGAAATTATATATCCTATTTCAGACAGTGTTTGGGTGAGTCCAATTCACTGTGTTCTAAAGAAAGGAGGAGTGATTGTTGAATTAAATGAGAAAAATGAATTACTTCCAATAAGATAAGTTGCTGGTTGGCAAATTTGTATAGACTATAGAAAATTAAACATGGCCACCAGGAAAATTCACTTTCATTTTCTTTTTCTAGACCAAATATTGGATATATTGGCTGGAAATAAATGTTACTGCTTTTTAGATGGATATACCGACTATCATCAAATTCTAATTGCTCTTGAGGATAGAGAGAACATAACATTTAGAAGCCCTTATGGAACATTTGCTTTTCATAGAATGTTTTCTGGACTATGCAATGCACCTGCGACATTTCAAAGATGTATGATGTCAATTTTTAGTAATTTGATTGAACATGGAATGGAAGTATTTATGGATGATTTTTCTATATTTGAGACTTCATTTGAATTATGTTGAATAATTTAGAAGAAGTTTGAAAATTATGTGAAAAAGTCAAACAAGCACTAAATTTGGAAAAATATCATTTTATGGTTGTAGGAGGACTTGTACTTCGGCATAAAATTTTTGAAAATGGCATGGAAGTAGATCCTGCAAAAATTCAAGTTATTGAAAAATTACCACCTCCTACTACGGTTAGAGTGGTAAGAAGTTTTCTAGGACATGCTGGTTTCTACAGGCATTACATAAAATTTTTTTCAAAATTAACTAAGCCATTATGCCAACTTTCAGAAAAGATACAAAATTTGATTTTAACAAGGAATGCATAAATGCATTGGAATTATTGAAAGAAAAATTAATCACTGCACCTATAATAGTTTCACCTGATTGGGAGAAACCATTCAAAATAATGTGTGATGTTGGTAATTATGTTATTGGAGTTGTTTTAGGACAAAGGCACAACAAAGTTTTTAAAGTAATATATTATGCTATTAAAACTATAAATGATGCTCAAACTAATTACACTACTATAGAAAGAGAGTTATTAGCTATTGTCTATGTTATTGATAAATTTAGACCTTAATTGTTTGGAACCAAATGTATAGTGCATACAGATCATTCTACTATGAAACACTTGTTGCTAAAGAAGGATGCTTAACCAAGATTAATTAGATGGATACTTCTATTGCAAGAGTTTGATTTTATTGTAGTTGATAGAAAGGGAAATGGTAATCAAATAGCTGATAATTTGTCTAGACTAGAGAAAGAAATATTAACTAATTTTGCAAATGAAATTTTAGAAAATTCCCCTGATGAACAATTATATAATACTGATGAAATGAATATACCGTGGTATGTCAATATAGTAAATCATATTTTAAGTGATATTCTACCATCGTATATTAAGAATCAATAATTAAGGAAATCTATATATGATTCAAAGTTTTCTTTTAGGGATGACCCATATTTATATAAACTATGTAAAGATCTAATTATTATGAGGTGTGTGCCTTTTGAAGAAACTCAACAAATAATTAAAAGATTTCATGATTCTGAATTTGGAGGACACTAAATTTGGAGGACATTTTGGAGTAAATAGAACTGCATATAAAATTTTGCAAGCTGAATTTTATTGGCCTACTCTTTTTAGAGATGTTAATCAATATATTAAAACGTGTGATTGATCCTAGCAACTAGGAAATATTTTTAGAGGAAATGAAATGCCTCTAAATTAAAAATTGGAAGTTGAAATTTTTTATGTGTCGGGGTTAGATTTTATGAGACCATTTATGCCTTCATTTGGAAATTTATATATATTACTTGTTGTTGATTATTTGTTCAAATGGATTGAAGCTATTGTTGTACCTAAATGTGATGCTTGGAATGTTTCTAAATTTTTAAATAAAAATATTTTTACAAAATATAAAAATTGAAGAGTAATTATTAGAGATGTAGGATCCCATTTTAGGAAAAAGAGAATTGAGAAATTGATTAAAAAAATATGATTTTATGCATAGATTCTCTATTGCTTATCATCCTCACACCAGCGGTCTAGTAGAGATATCAAATTGTGAAATAAAATGAATTTTAGAAAAAGTTGCAAATCCTTATAAATTGGATTGGTCTGCTAGATTAGATACTGTATTATGGGCATACAAAACTGCTTATAAGACTCCTATTGGAATGTCTCCATATAGACTTATTTTTGGAAAAACATGCCTCTTACCAGTAGAATTGGAGCATAAAGCGTTTTGGGCTATTAAGGAATTTAATTTTAATATAAAAGATGCTGGTGAGAAAAGATTATTGCAACTCAATGAACTTGAGGAGATTAGAAATGAAGCATATGATAATGCAAAAATTTATAAAGAGAAATTGAAAATATGACATGATTGGAAGATTATTAAAAAGAAGTTTGAACCTAGACAAGAAGTTTTATTATATAATACAAGATTGAGATTATTTTTAGGAAAACTAAAATTTAGATGAATATGACCATTTAAAATGATTAAAGTCTATCATTATGCACTGTTGTTATTAAAGATCCTAAAACAGGAAAGATATTTAAAGTTAATGGGCATCGATTGAAATATTATTTTGAAGGAAACATGTCACATTTTAAAGAAATTTTGATGTTAAATCATCCTGATGAAATAAAGGTATATCGAGCTGACAAAGTTAAACCAAGCGCTTTGTGGGAGGAAACCTATATATAAATCTATATATATCTATATATTACTATTTTATTTAATAATTTTTTCTATATTATGTAATAATAATATTATTGAATCTTACACAATTTTGTATATCATAAATTAAGACAAATATTGGTATTGGATGAAAAATTTGGAATCGAATTGAACAAAAAAATAATAACAGCAATTTTGGCCTCTAGCACCGACGACGTCAGAGCGGGCACCAACAACACCCATCTACACAGGCCATGACACCAATAATGCCATCTGGAGAGCTGACAACGCTGAGAGTGGTTCATACGGTTCAGAACGTATTTGGCAAATTTTGGCGGGATTGCACTTCAAAATAACCGCCGAGAGGTGTATTTAAAGGCTTAGAAATTGCCTTGGACGACCAAAAACTTTCAAATTTTGAATTCGATGGCTTCCAATTCCAGAAATACTTCCAGCTATGGATTTTTTAATAGAAGAAATTTTATCAATTTTGATGTGTGATCCCGAAACTACTTATATGCAACAGTATAACAATAATTCTGATTATATTTTTCACTTATATTTCATTATTTAGCAACAAAACCAAAAACTTGATCTTGAAGAAAAATAAGAATTTAACTTTTAATTTATATATATTGGGATACTCGTAAGTGTACGTATTGTTATCAAGTAATATAGGACTTTTTGATTAAGACCTCAATATCGAACCCACAGGGAAGATATGCAATATGCACATTTTGGAAAACTTTCTATTTTAAAAAGACAATTATTTAAACTAAAGACTTTTTTACAGTAATGAAAGTTTAAATATTTTGGGTAATTTTAATATTTTAACAAAAATAGAAAAAACTTAAAAATAGCTTAATTTCTTGTAGAAGAAAAGCACTAAATATGAAAACATCTATCTCCTTATCTTGAATCAGTAATAAGTATAGGAATTCTGTTGTGGAAGTATGCATATTGTGTTGTGCCAA
>NW_018165646.1:180760-190657 GCF_001263595.1 Phalaenopsis equestris
TTAAAGTTTGAATAGAAAGTTTGAATAGTTCTGAAGACCGGCTAGGCAGGGAAGAAACTAGCTCTCATTCTAGAGTTCTGAAGACCGGCTTAAGCGTGAGATGTGGCTCTTAAGCGCCAGTGCATGATTTTTAAAATTTTTAAATAAAAGTAAAATGCACTATTTTTCAAAGTAAACCACCCCTAAATGGTCTCATAGCACTTAAATGAGTATTTTTTAACTTCCTATAACTCCCCTCTCTCTCATAATTCTCCATAATAACTATTTCAATTTGAGGCTAAAAATAACACAAATTTTCACACAAATAAACTTATATTAATTCACAAACAAGTAAAAATACCTTTAAACACTTAATTCTCACTCCAAATAGTCTTGGATGAGAAAATTTTTCTAAATACAAAGACACAACAATCATTTCACAATTAAACACATATATGAAGTCATAAATACTAAAAACAAGACTTAAACACTAAACCACTTGAAAACAACAACTTCTAACACACAAACTCTAACACTAAAATTAATTCCATTCTTCATTCGAAGGAATAAATTCCTGTCTTTCATTAGTCTCTCTAAGATTATAGAGTTGATAAAATGGACGATGGTGACGAGCTTTGATACTATCTTCTTCAATCAACTTCTACAATCCACTTCTACTTTATGAACATCGTGTTATATGCTTCCTCTATATAACTTGCGTGGCTAAATTGAATCTTCAATTGCCATCCATTATGCTCTATATGTGCATGAAACTCAAGTACCTTGGTCTCCTTTGAGGATAAGCCATGGGTTTACAGTTCTCTTCTATATGAATTCTATGCATACAAATTAAAGGACTGATTCCTTTAATATCAGCAATTGTCCATCCAAAGGCTTTCCTAAAATTTTTCAAAATTTTCATCAACCTTTCTTCTTCTTCCATCGTTAATTTTTAGGAAATTATAACTAGTAAAGTAGAGGAATCTTTTAAAAAGGCATATTTTAAATGTTCAGGAAGTAACTTCAACTCAAGTTCTGGAGGTTTTTCAATTGATGGACAAAATGATTTGTCTTTATCTATAGTATCAAAAATTTCAAAACTTTCTCGAACATAGTTTAAATCTTCCTTAAAAAATTCTTCACATCGATCCAATTCCTCTTCTTGCTCATGCTCCAAATCTTTTTCTTCAGATTTTTCTTCATAATTTGTTTTGAAATGGCATTCACTTAGATATCTTACAACATATATCTTATTAGATATCTTACAACATCCATCCTATAACATTCATCATCTTTACCTTTTATAGGATAGATTGTGAAATATTGAAAGAAATAGTTTGATCATTGATGCACATTGTTAATTGCCCTTTCTACACATCTATCATTGCTCTTCCTGTGGCTAGGAAATGTCTCCCCAAAATGATAGGTATCTCTTTATCTTCCTCCATATCTAGCACAATGAAATCAACAGGAAAGATAAATTGAGCCACTTTCACTAGGACATCTTCTATAACTCCTTTAGGGTATGTTAGCAAACGATCTGCTAACTGCAGAGTTACAGTACTAGGGTTTATTTGTCCTAATCCCAATCTTTTGAATATTGATAATGGCATAAGGTTAATTCTTGCACCTAAATCACATAAAGCTTTCCCATAAAATATGTCTTCTATTGCACATGGAATTGTAAAGCTACCACCATTGTTAAGCTTTTCAAGAAGCTTTTTCTGAATTATCACACTACACTCCTCACTAAGTGCAACAGTCTCATTATATTTGTCCTAATCCCAATCTTTTGAATATTGATAATGGCATAAGGTTAATTCTTGCACCTAAATCACATAAAGCTTTCCCATAAAATATGTCTTCGATTGCACATGGAATTGTAAAGCTACCAGCATCTTTAACATTTTCATGAAGTTTTTTTTTGAATTATAGCACTGCACTTCTCACTAAAAGCAACAGTCTCGTTATCTTCAAACTTCCTTTTCTTATTGAGAATATCCTTCATAAACTTTACATAGCTTGGCATTTGCTCTAAGGCTTCAGCAAATGGAATATTACAGCAAATGTTCAGCAAATGGAATATTAATTATAAGCTTTTTAAATATTTTGAAAAATTTTGAAAATTTTTTATCCAACTTTTGCTGACGAAGTCTCTGAGAAAATGGAGGTGGTGATTTTCTCAAATAATTTTTTTAAGGGAGAAATAGGAGCGTCCTCTTTTGATTCTTCAATTTCATCTCTCTCCACTTCAATTTCTTTTTGAACCCTACCTTCCAACTCTCTTCTACTTCTATGTTGAACGGCTTTTACTTGAACTTTTTCTGGTCATTTGGATTTGATTCAGTATTACTAGGAAGTGTTCCTTGGGATCTATTACTTAATGAATTTTTTATTTGCCCAAGTTTGTAATTGATTACCCATTTATAAAATCACTTCTTCTATAGGCAACTTCTTCTCCTTAAATTGTTTATTACTATTGAAACTTAGAGGATAAGTAGATGTATAATTATTATTCTTATGATTGTTCTAGTTTTCCAATGAGCTTACTTGGTTGTTCTCTCATTGTTGATTATTACCACCCAAATTGTTATTCCAGTTAAAGTTGGGATGATTTTTCCAACCTGGGTTATAATAATTTGAATATGGGTTATTCTATTTATTATTTATGGCATTCAAAGTTTCTAATGATGTTTGAGAATCTACCATTTGGCTTAATGAATTCTCTTCAACAATGGAAATTATTTGAGAAAAATTCATTCCAAATTACTCTAACTTCCTTAAAATTATAGGAACTTGATTTGCTAACATAGTAAATGCATCAGATTCATGAATAGTGGCTACTTTTCTAGAATTCACCCTCTTAGAAGGCCATTGAAAATTATTGGTAGACATTTCTTCAATTAAAGCATAAGCATCATGAAATGGTTTTCACATCGAACCACCAACAGCAACATCAATATTCGATCTAAGAGATCCAACTAATCCATTATAAAAAATTTTGAATTATTAACCAATCTATTATAGCATGGTGTGGACACTTTCTTAAGAGTTCTTTAAATCTTTCTAATGCTTCATAAATAGATTCCTCTTCAAATTGATTAAAATATGTAATATCATTTCTAAGCTTTGCAGTTTTTTATGGTAAAAAATATTTAACAAGGAATTTTTGTGCTAAATCACTGCAAGTTCTGATAGATCCAGGTGCTAACAAATTCAACCTCATCTTAGCTTTATCTCTCATTGAGAAAGGAAATAACCTAAGACTTATGACATCATCTGATACACCAACGTATTTAAATGTAATTCTAAAAAATTGGCAAGATGTAAATTTGGATCTTCATTTGGTGATCCCCCAAACTATTTATTTGATATCATTTGGATAATAACAGGTTTAAGCTCAAATGAATTTGCAACTACAGTTAGTTTTTGAATACTACAATGAAGTTAATCTATAGTAGGGTTGGAATAATCTCTTAAAGATCTAAACTCTTGATGAATTTCAGCATTTTCATCATTTTGGTTTGCCATTTCTGTAATTTTTTTGGATTTTTCATGATTTTTAATCTTTTGGTTTTTCTGATTTTTCTAACAGTTCTCTCTAATTCGGAATCGTAGGGCACTAGTCCTTTAGAACTTGAACTACACATTCACTAATATAAAATAAAATAAAACTAAACACACCAAAAATAAAATACAGAAACTTAAAGTTTAAATAAGTCTTTCTAAAAATAGAAATTTGCTTTTAAATTAATAGATTCCTTACAATTTTCATTTCACTTCCCTAGCAACGGCGCCAAAAACTTGATCCCGAAATTGCTTACATGCAACAGTATAACAATAATTTAGATTATATTTTTTACTTATATTTCCTTATTTAGCAACAAAATCAAAAACTTGATCTTAAAGAAAAAATAAGAATTTAACTTTTAATTTATATATATTGGCATACTGCACAAGTATACGTATCGTTATCAAGTAATATAGGACTTTTTGATTTAGACCTGAATATCGAACCCATAAGGGAGAATTTGCAATATGCACTTTTTAGAAAAAATTTTATTTTTAAAAGGAAAATTATTTAAACTAAACATGTTTTCATAGTAAAGAAAGTTGATATATTTTTGGTAATTTTAATATTTTGACAAAAATAGAACAAAATTAAAAAGATAACTTGAGTTTTTGTAGAAGAAAAGCACTAAACATGAAAATATCTTTCTCCTTTTCATGAATCAATAATAAGTATAAGAATTCTGTTGTGGAATTATGCATATTGTGTTGTGCCAAATAGGAGTAATAATATTACTTACCCTTACTATAGATGTCATAAATAACATTGGCCAATTTAAAGTTTGAATAGTTCTGAAGACCGGCTAGGCAGGGAAGATACTAGCTCTCACTTTAGAGTTCCCTCGATTCCCTCCACCTGGGGGCTAACATCTCATATTAGAACCTAAAATAATAAACCATGTTAAGAGCTTTAACTTGTCACTTTAAAGTCCTCTAACTCCACACCCTTCAATGAATATTTCTCTATTTATTTGCACTCAATCATATGAACTACATTCTCATTCATACAACCTCATGTGATTCTTTCCAATTCTTGACTGAGACAACACCAGCCCGGTTCTTACATGTTCTCACAATAAATTTTAACATCTGGATTGGCCAAATCAAGAAGTAAATTAAGTACATGGATTTAAATCATCACCACTTCTTCCAACATTAAAGATCAATACTCTTCATAACTTCCATCCAACACTTAACTACTTATCATTTTAAGAAGAAAGATAAAGAAAACAACTCAGAATCCATGGAGAAAACAAAACCACACTTTAGTTTAAAAGTAGAAATCATTATCAAACCAGCAACAAGTCTCAATTAAAACTAAAAGTAGTCTAGAACAAAAGATAAAAACCTATCTCAAGTTCTTCACCAAACTCTTGAAGTTCCCTTGAATCTCTTCTCTTTTACAACACTCTCAATATAAAAGTAAGATAAAAAGGATAAATATGTTGTGCCTAAAAATCTCTCCAACTAATTCCCCAATTTTAGAACTTTCACAACTTTCCAGTACTTTCAGGATCCCTTTCAAAGTCTCAATCTTCCTTCTTTTATACTTCTCCAAAAGGTGTCTTGGTATCTCTTCAAAATGTGTCTTGATTTGATGAATTTCCCCAAGAGATGCATCCTTTCGCAAAAATTTTTGTCCATGGTGGTTGTAACCACCTATTAAGCCAATAGGTGCCTCAAAAACCTCTTCAAAATTTGCAAAAACCAAATTTACTCATCCAAAATAGCTGCCACTAGTGCTTAAGTGCGGGGCCTCTAACACTTAGTGGCGGTCTTCTCCGTTTAGCCGGTGCTTAGGCGCCAAAACACTTTCGCACATTTTTCACCTATTTTTTCCAAATTTGATCTTTTTTCACTTCTTTAAGCATTTTTCACCTTCTTACCTATACCTGAAAGAAAGACACAAAAATACCTTTCATTAAAGCGTAATTTCTCAAAACTAGGTGTAAAAGTGTGTCTAAAAATACTATATATTTTAGGCTTATCAATGTGCAAAGATTATGCAACAATTTCATTATAAAAAAAAGATTTATCAAGGAGAGAGGTCAATCATGGATTGAGTAATCCAAGTTCACAGATAGAGAAAATCATTGTACAGAGATGTTGGGAAGTTCTATGCTACACTACCGCTACAGTTGTTGTACCAGTAGTAAAGGAATTCTAGCTAATTTATATGGAATTACCAAAAAAGTTATCTTAGTTTGAGGTAAGGATGTACCATTTACTCCGGCTCGAGTTAATGATTTGTATATAATAGAAAACGTTCTAATCTGTCATTATACAAATTTTATCCCAACGAGAGATATGATGTAGGATGTATGGAACTTTTTGATGGATGAAAATGATAATTGGAAAATTAGAGATGAGGGATATGTTACTTTCTCCACTTCATTGGTTTATCCAATATCAAAATAATGGCATTTCTTCATATCTACAAATTTACTCCCTACCATGAAGATTAGTAGAGTTACAAAAGAAAGTGTCATTTTAAACTATTACATTCAAATGGAAAAGCCCATTGATGTGGGATTGATTATTTTCAAATCTATTTTTAGTATTATTATGAATGGGCTTATATATGGATTGGGGCATCCTTCCACACTTTTTTTTACTCACAATTTTTTTTACTTTGCAGTCAATCTAAAGTGCCATATGAAAGTTGAGAGAAACTATTATTACCTTGGGAGCCCTTGATTTCTATTGATGACAATTATATTAAGAATGGAAATGAAGCATTTGATGTTACCTTGGATCATGCTTCACATGCTTCAACACCATTAATACCACAAACAGTAAGAAGTTCAATGGCTTTGGAGAAGAAAATGAAGAAAATAGAAAGAGAACTCCAAAGTATTATGAATGTAATATGAAATCTTAACTACCTTTTTGATCACCTAGATTCAAGGATGATGGATAACTTTGATCATACTAGAAAAATTGAAGCAAGATTGGTACAGATGTTTAAGAAAAATGGATGGATCGATCAAAATTCGACTGATCAATTCCCGTACCGACCCTTCTAAAATTTTTACGTCCATCACCAGTCTGTGGGAGATATAAGAAGAGGACAAAGTACTGAAAATGAAGCAGAATAATTGAAGAAGTTGGACTCTCTACTATTTTAAAGTAATTATGTTTTTAATGTGATTGTGTGGATTTAATTTACTTCAGTTTACTTTACTTCACTTTACTTTACTTTAGAACTCTATTAACTTTGACTGTGTATTATTTTGTGTCAGCGTTATAGGTTGTGGCTTGATTTCGATGGTGAATTATAATTTAGTTTGTTTTATGTATGTGAAAGTGTTATTAGAAAAATGTATTTATAAAAAGTGTATTTTCATATATAAAAGTTAGTTTGGTGTTGTTTGTGAATTATTTTAAGATGAAAATTAGTGTTCAAAAAAACTAAATAGACTTTAGACTGAATTGAAAGAAAGTTGAAAATTGCAAAAATTGAAAAAGTAAATTTTTGGTAATTGGTACCGACAACGCCGACATGGGCGTCGACAGCGCCTTCGACCCAAAAATCCCCAAACCCCTTAAAATTTATGATTTGCACAGTAAAAACACCATTTTTACGTTTTTGGTCACCTTCCACCTCTGGTTTTTGCATCTAGGGCTTACTATTGCTTGAATTTGAGGCAATTTTAAGGCAAACTAAATTCAGATTTTATCTTCTCTAGGTAAGAGCTACACTTTGAACTCCAAATTTTTTTATTTTCACTAAGGATTTATATTACATTGCCGAGATTCAAAATTTTGAATTTTTTTTAGAAGAATTTTATAAAATCCTTTGGTGAAGAACTCTTACCTGGTAGATTTAAGTTTAAAAAGTTCCACATTATGGTTTTTGGAATTTTTGGAAATTTATTTGGATTTTATCAAATTTTCTTAGATTACCATGGAACCAAGAATGAGCAAGGGAAAGAGAAAGGTGGATTTTGATGATCAAAAGTTTGTCAACTACAAGGCCTACAAGGCTAAAGTTTGTCAACTACAAGGCTAACATTTGTTTCAATAGTCTGCTTGCAACTAAGAAAGTAATTTCGGATCGTGGATTTAAGAATCTGAGTGGAGAAGTCCAAAGATTAATCAATGCTCGGCAGTGCTAGAATTTTATTATTTTACTGCTGAGGCTATTATTGGTGTAGTGATATAGTTCTATGACAACTTTAAGGAAACTTCTGAAGAATACTTGTTTGTTCGTAGAAAAATGGTGGAATTTACTTCAAGGAGAATTAATGAAGTTTATCAGTTAGAGGATGTGTATAGTTGCCAATACAAATCATTTTCTACTACAAATGAGGCACTACAAATGAGGCCTTAGACAATACAAATCATTTTCTACTACAAATGAGGCCTTAGATGAAGTTATTTCTTTTCTTAGTGATGGAAGAAGAGCTTGGAAGGTGAAGAATGATGTTAAGGTAAACGTCCCTCTTATGTTAACTACTTTATTTCTGGTAGAATGATACCTATAAATCATCATAGTGAGGTTACAAAGGATAGAGCCATCTTGAAATTCTATATCCAATAGATGAGAATGATAGATGTAGGCTCTATTGTTTACAAAAACACTCGTTATATTGCTTTGGGAGAGACTACTGGTGGTTTAGCACACCCTCCCTTGATCTTCACACTATGTAAATACATAGAAGTTGATTTTAGAATGGATGAGTAGAGGACTGAACCTTTATAACCTATTGGACCTACCAATATTATGACTTATGAATCTCATGTTGGATGGAGATCTGAAAGTAGGAGTAGAGGTATTCCTTCTACTTCAAGTACCCCGACTTCTAGTACCCCTACTTTCCAAGAACTTATGGAGCAGATGATGATCCAACAGGGAGATATCTTGAGAATGGAAATTAGAATGGAAAATCTGGAGGCCAGAAATGCACACAATGAAGATTTGACAAGGCAAAAGTTTGAATTTGATGCTTCTTATGATGATGCGATGGTCCAATACATGAGGGGTGACCACTCAGTTCAATTTCCTGCTCACCCTGTTTTTACCCCATATCAGTAACAAAAATTGGATGTGGAAGAAGAAGAAGATGATGATTGATAATGTTTTAGTTTGATTTTTTGTTTAGTTGATGTGTGGTTGCACTTTATTGTTGTGACTGTTTATTTTTAGAGTGGGATACTTTGCTCTATTTTAATATTACGCTGAATTGTGAAAAGTAGGATTGTGAAACTGTTTTTATATTGGATATCATTTTAATATTGTTGTTAGTTTTTACTACTTTGCTGAATGTACTTGTAGTTAACTCTTTCTCAGCAAATTTTTATATGTATTATGTGTTATTAAATATTTTAAATCTTGTAGCTTTTCATATTAGCACCAGCAATATTTCAAAGTTAAGTTTCAATATTAGAACCTTCAACAGGTAATTTTTTTTCTTTATGTATTAAATGTTTTCTTTCACCCTTTATTTTTTTTTTCAATTTTTCATGCTAAATCTTTTAAAAATTTAAGTTTGGCCGGGGGGGGGGGGGGGGGGGGTTTTTTGGGAAAGAAAAAATCCTTTTTAAAGAAATGAAACTTAATTTTATTTATCCTCGATTAGCTATATTTTCAAAATATTTTAAAATTTAACATGACCTTTGGTATTAGAGGGTAATTTTAGATAATTATATTTGTGTTTCTAAATATACAGTAAACTTAAGTAAAAATTTTCAATAATAAATGTTAATTTTAAAGATTAAGATATTTGGATTAATTTTAAATAATAAGGATTAATTTTAAAGATTAAGATATTTGGTATGATTGAATAATACTATGTTTTTCTATTGTAAGTAAAGTAATTTGTATTTTTGAAGTATTAAGAATCTTAGAGTTTCATGTAAGAAGAAAAGAATAAAAATTTATGAAAAATCTTCAAAACTAATATGAATTTATAAAGTGAAGGAATGTGAAAAGTTTTTAACTTTAAGAAGAGGATAGTGAAGTTCAAAATCATTAAAGGCTATCCAGATATAGTAATCCTCACATAAAAAAAGAGAAGAGAAAAGAAAAAGGATTGAAAATGATCATAAAAGAAAAGAAAAAATGTGAGGAGAAGCTTGAGGAGATGCCTAATAAAAAATTGCCTTCACTTTAATCAACTTAAAGAAGAAGGCTTGATTACATTCTCAAAACTTACATTTAAGTATTAGCATATTTACTAGTAAAGTTTCATTAAGTTTTTCTTTCCATATGGATATTCTAAGTGGCTTTAATATGAATAATTTGCAGTTTTCTTGGAAAATAATAGAGAATAAGAAATCTTAGACTTAACTACTAGATATTCTTATACCTTTAGTATTAACTGGAGTTATTTTACATTTTTCTTA
>NW_018165646.1:190709-202271 GCF_001263595.1 Phalaenopsis equestris
ACTTCTCCATGAGTCATATTTTTATGTAGTAAAGGAGTTACTTGAGGACAAGTACATTTAAGTTTGAGGGATTTTGATGCACCCAAAATATATGCATTTTCGACCTATATTTTATACTCATTTTTAGTGATTTTGTGCTTTAAAGGAAGGTATTTTTCATGTTTTTTTGCAGGTTATTGATTTTTACGACTTGAAGCAAAAAGGATGGACTTTGGAGTCAAAATGGAGTTTTAGAAGAAATGTTCAGCGCCAACGGTGCCATTTGACAGAGCGCGCGGATTAATTAAATGGCTACTGGCACTGACGATGTCAGTGTCGGTGTAGGCCCTATTTCTAAAAGATTCAATGAATTTGGATGCTTTTTGAAGAGGTTTTGGATGCATCTATTGGAGAACCAACATTAGGCTCTATTTAGAGCAAAATTTGATCAGAAAAATGGCCCTTTCGCACCCCTTCACACCTTTCAATTGCTTTCCACTTTCTTCCACACTATTCCACATTCCCTATAGCCACTTAAAGTTAATTAGTCATTTATTTTCTTTATAGTTTTGAGTTCTTGTGGTGAGTTTAAGTTTGAATGCTTCTCTAAGAGTGTTGGAGAGGGAGAGAAGTGAGAGATTTCTTCTTTCTACATTTCTTAACAGAGGCTACAATGAATTTGCTTTGAGAAAGTGTTTCAGATAAGTATTGTTTATTTATTATTTTTGTTTGAACTTTCTTTCATATATAAAATTTATGTTTTTTTGTATTTTTCTCATGAAGTCTGTGTAGTTTCTTTTATCTTTCTCCCTACTCTGAGATATGATGAAATGAAGAGATAATTTGAATGTGCTAATGTTAAAATATAAAATAAATTGTGATGGTTTTTCAACTCCGTTCTTAATTTACCTTTTGATCTGGATAATTAAATTGTTAAAATATGTTGTGAAACATATGATCCAAGAAATGAAATATGAGTTCTACAACAAAGTGAGAATCACATTTAATTCCTGGAGGAGTATTTTGTGGAATTAAATGTAAATAAAAAGGGAAACATACATTGTCGGGTGTAGAATTAGAGATTTTTAGGGTGACAGACTAAAATCCCCATTTAGGTCACAGTGTTTAAGAACTAAAGGGAGAGTTAGCCTTCAAGGAATGGAAAGTGGGAGCTCTGGAGTGAGAGCCAGTATCCTCCTAGCCTAGCCACTGATTTAGGGACTAAACTTGAGATTAGCCAATGATTTTCTATAACACTGAATCACGTAGAGAATTAAAATTGCTCCTATTTGGCACAATAGATATTTAAACCATTTATCTCATCTCATTTTACTAAAGACTCATTATAGTAGGAAAGATGCTTTTTTCAAATTAGAAAACTTCATCACATAAACATAGTTTAGTAATTACTATTTCAAAATTTGCATTTAAATTTTTCTTATTGTCAATAATTTAGTTCTGATAGTATCTCAAACAATCAAAATTAGTGACAGTAATTTTGTTTTATTTCTGTCAATTTGCTAGTTAATTTTTCATTTCAAATTTAAACCTTCCTCGTGGGATCGATATTTGGGACTTAAATAGAAAGTCTTATATTACTTGATAACGATACATATACTTGCGTAGAATCCCAACATTAAGTGTTTAACATTCTTATTCACTAAATACCATATCAATATTTTGACACCATTGTAAAGAGGAGTGAGCTTTATAAATGTTACACAACTATATTTTCGGGGATCAAAGCCTCGTTCGTAGCAGAGAATGTGTTGTACTCACTATGAAATGCTCCTTGCAACTGATAAATTTCATTAATCCTCCTCGGGGTGAACTCAAACATTTTACCACAAACATAGACATGGTCATCAGAAGTCTTTTTAAAATTTGCATAAAACTCCATGACTGTGAAAATAACAGCCTCAACAGTAAGGTAACAGTAGTTCTCCCACTACCGAGCAACAATCAATCTCTCGACTTCACCACCCAGATTTTTGAAGGCTTGATCCGAAATTATTTTCTTTTTAGTTGATGAATCTTTGGTCATCATATTCCAATTTTATCTTTCCTTTACTTGTCCTTGGTGCCATTGCAATCTTCGAAAGAAAAAAAAATGATAAAATCCAAATAAATTCTAAAAAATTCAAAAACCACATTGTGGAACATTCTGAACTTATATCCACTAAGTAAGAGTTCTTCACAAAAGGATTTTCTCTAAATCTCCTTAAAAAATTTTAAAATTTTGGATCTCGGTAATGTTAGAGAAATCCTTAGTAGAAATCAAAATTTTTTAGCTCAAAGTGTAGCTCCTACCAAAAGAAGATGAAATCCAAACTTCTATTGTCTTCTAATCCCTTTAAATCCAAGTGTTTGCTAGCCCTAGGGGTGTAAACCAAAGGTTGAAGGTGACCGAAGGGGTAAAACGGGAATTTTCATGGTGCAATTCATGAAATTTTTAAGTACTTGGGGACTTTTGGGTCTCGAGCACCAGTGTCATTGCCAAAAATATTCAATTTCCATTATTTTCGCACATCGGATATTTCCAATTCACTCCAACATATAATTAGTCTTTTTAAACAATAATATTCATCCTTAAAAAATCCACAAACAAGTGTTTTTACAAACAACACAAAACCAAATTTTATATATGAAATTCCAAATTCTTACAAACACAAATTTTTATTCTGACTAACACGTACATAAAGCAAATCACATTTTAATTCAGCATTGAAATCAAGCCACAACACTAGAACGTTGAAAAATAAACTATACATACAATTAAAGTGATAGGAGTTTCAAAGCAAAGCAAATCCAACAAAATTACATTAAAAACATAATTAATTTTAAACAGTAAAAAGTCTAACTTCTTCAATTACTCCTCTTCATCTTCAGTACAGTCTCCTCCTATAATATCTCCCATGGACTGGTAATGCATGTACAGATTGTAGAATGGTTTGTACAGGAATTGATCGGTTAAACTTTCATTGATCCATTCATTCTTCTTGAACGGCTGCACTAAACCTGTTTCAATATGTCTCGTATGATCAAAGTGTTCCTTCATCCTCCAATCTAAGTGATCAAAATATTAAGTAAGAATTCCTATCACATTTATGATATTTTGAAGTTTTGTTTCTATCTTCTTTATTTTCTTCTCTAAAACTTGTGAACTTCCAACTATATAGGGCATTAAAAGTGTCGAAGCATGTGATGATTGATCCAAGATAATGTTCAATGCTTCATTTCCATTCCCAATACAGTTTGCAACAATAGGATCCATGGGGTACCAGAGTAATAACACTTTCTTTCAACTTTCATATGGTACTTTTGATTGACTGCAAAGTAAGAAGATTGCAAAAGGATACCCCAGTCCATATATAGGCCCATTCATTATAATACTTAAAATAGATTTAACAATAATTGATCCAACATCAATGGGCTTTCCCATTTGAATTCAATTGTTTAAAATTGCACTTTCCTTTGTAACCATACTAATTCTCATTGTAGGGAGTAGTTTCGTAGAGATGAAGAAATGTCATTGTTTAGATATTGAATATAACTGTGAAGTAGAGAAACTAACATACCCCTCATCTCTGATTTCCCAATTATCACTTTAATTCATAAGAACTTGGTATACATCATACATCAAATTCTTTGTTTGAATAAAGTTTGCATAGTTATAGATTGGCATGATTTCTATCATAAACATATCATTAATTCGCGATGGAGTAAATGGTACGCCCTTACCTTGAATGAAGACGACTCCTTGGTTAATTCCATGAAGATTAGTGTAGAATTCTTTTACTACTGCAACAATTGTTGCATCAGTAGTGTAGCATAGAACTTCCCAACGTCTCTGTACTATGATTTTCTCAATTTGAAAACTTGGATTACTCAATCTAAACTTGGATTACTCAATTTGAAAACTTGGATTACTCAATCTATGATTGACAAAGCTCTCTCCTTGTTAAGTCTCTTCTTCGTGATGACTTTGTCATATAATTTCTATACATCAAAACTGATGAAATTTCTTCGATTGAAAATCTCATATCTTGAAAGGTTTCTAGAATTGAAAGTCATGGATTTCAAAATTTGGAAGTATCTGGTCATCTAAAATGGTTTTCATTCCTTTAAAAAGATCTTTAAGCAATTATTTTGAAGCAAAATCCCACCAAATTCTGCCAAAAACTCCTTAAACTACTAAAACCGTACTGGGCACTGTCAGCACCCTTGTTGGCATCGTCAGTGCCATGGTTCTGTAAAATGACACCCTTGGCGCCCATGCTGGCACCAAAGCCAAATTTGCATCTGTTTCAACATTGGTTCAATTCATTCCCTATTTTTTGTCCAATACAAATATTTATCTTGATTTATGATATATAAGATTGTATAGGATTCTATGGTATTATTATCTCCTAATACATTATAACAATTATAAAACAAAATACTAAGATACATATATATATGGGTTACCTCTCATAAAGCACTAGGTTTAACGTCGTCAGCCTGACGCACAAATATTTATTCAGGATGACTCAACATCATGATTTCTTTAAATTGTGGCATGTGCCCTTCATAATAATGTTTCAATCGATGCCCATTAACTTTAAATATCATTCTATTTTTAGGATCTTTAATAACAATAATTCCATAATGATAAACTTTGATCACATTAAATGGTCCTAACTATCTTGATTTCAGTTTTTCTGGAAATAATCTCAATCTAGTATTATATAATATAACTTCTTGTCCCGGTTTGAATTTTTTTCTTATAATCCTCTAATTATGTCATATTTTCATTTTCTTTTTATAATTTTTTGCATTATCATATGCTTCGATTCTAGCCTCTTCAAGTTCATTGAATTGCAATAATCTTTTCTCACTATCATCCTTTAGATTAAAATTGAATTCCTTAATAGCCCAAAATGCTTTATGTTCCAACTCTAGTGGTAAGTGGCATGTTTTACCAAAAATAAGTCTATATGGGGACATTCCAATAGGAGTTTTGTATGCCCATAATGCAGTATCTAATCTAGCAGACTAATTCAATTTATCAGGATTTACAACTTTTTCTAAAACTTACTTTATTTCATGATTTGATATCTCTACTAGACCGCTAGTTTGGGGATGATAAGTAGTAGAGAATCTATGTATAATATTATATTTTCTAATCAATTTCTCAATCATCTTATTCCTAAAATGAGATCTTCTGTCAATAATAATCACTCTCGGCATTGCATTCTATATCTTATAAATTTAATTTTATTTAAAAATTTTAAAACACTTCGAGCATCACATTTAGGTACAGCAATAACTTAAATCCATTTGGACATATATTAACAGCAAGCAATATATATAAATTTCTAAAGAAAAGCATAAATGGTCCCATAAAATCTAATCCCTAAACATCAAAAATTTCAACTTCCAATGTGTAATTCAGAGGCATTTTATTTCTTCTAGAATTATTTCCTACTCGCTGACATGGATATTCTATTTTAATATATTAATTAACATCTATAAAAAAAGTAGGCCAATAAAATCTAGCTTACAAAATTATTTGTGCATTTCTACTAGTTCCAAAATGCCCTCCAAATTCAGAATCATGAGATCGTTCAATTATTTGTTCAATTTCTTCATAAGGCACACATCTTATAATGATCAAATCTTTACAATATTTATATAAATATGGGTTCATCCCAAAAAATAGAATCTTGCATCATGAAGAAAATTTCTTTAATTGTTGATTCTTTACATCTAGTGGTAGAATATCACTCACAATATAATTTACTATATCAGCATACCATGGTATATTTTTTATACCAATACTATACTAAAATTCTATTTGCAAAATCAGTTAATATTTCTTGTTCTAGTCTAGACAAATGATCAGTTATTTGATTATCAGTTCCCTTTCTATCTACTATCACAAAATCAAACTCTTACAGCAAAAGTATACATCTAATTAATCTTGCTTTAGCATCCTTCTTTTGCATCAAATATTTGATAGTAGAATGGTCTATATGCATTATACATTTAGCTCTAATTAAGTAAGGTCTAAACTTATCGAAGGCATGGACAATTGCTAATAACTCTCTTTCAGTAATGGTGTAAATAATTTGAGCATTATTTTGAGTTTTACTAGTATAATATATTACTTTAAAAACTTTATCATACCTTTGCCCTAAAACAACTAGCATCACACATTATTTCAAATGGTTTCTCCCAATCACGTGAAACTATTATAGGAGCAGTTATTAATTTTTCTTTTAGTAATTCAAATGCTTTTATGCAATCCTCATTAAAATTAAATTTCGTATCCTTTTCTAAAAGTTGACATAATGGCTTATTAATTTTTGATAAATTTCTTATATAAGGCCTATAGAAACCAGTATATCCTAGAAAACTTCTTACCCCTCTAACCGTAGTAGGAGGCGGGAATTTTTTGTTTGATTTTTTGTTGGATCTCCGTGCTATTTTCAGATATTTAATGCCCAAGTACAATTCCTCATGCAACTATAATTTGACATTTTTCCTAATTTAATACTAAGTTGATTTTTTCACATAGTTCTAAAACTTTTTCTAAATTATGTAAGTATAATTCAAATGAAGTTCCGATTATAGAAAAATCATCCATAAATGCTTCCATTCCACATTCAATTAAATTTCAAAAAATTAACATCATACATCTTTGAAATGTCGCAGGTGCATTACATAGTCCAAAAGGCATACTACGAAAAGTGAATGTTACATAAGGGCTTGTAAACATTATTTTTTTCTTGATCCTCAGGAGCAATCAGAATTTGATAATACCTGGTATATCCATCTAGAAAGGAATAACATTTTTGCCCAGCCAATCTATCTAACATTAGGTCTAGAAATGGTAAAGTTTAAAATGATCTTTCCTGGTGGCTACATTAATTTTCCATAGTCTATACTAATTCACTAGTCAGTAACTTGTCTTGTTGGAATTAATTCAATTTTCTCAATACTTCAACTGTCACTCCTCCTTTCTTTGAAACACAGTGGATCAGAAGACTTACCGTGGATCAGACTTACCCAAGCACTCTCTGAAATAGTATATATAATTCCAGCATCTAACCATTTCAAGGCTTCCTTTTTAACATCTTCTTTCATTATCAAGTTTAATCTCCTCTCAGGACCAGCTTTAGGTTTATATTGTTCATCCAATAAAATTTTATGCATACAAATTGAAGGATTGATTCCTTTAATATCTGTTAAAGTCTATCCAAAAGCCTTCTTATATCTTTTCAACGTTTCTACAAAATTTTTCTCTTGAAATTCAATTAAATCAGAAGATATAATAACAGACAATGCAGATGAATCTCCTAAAACACATATTTTAAATGGGGCAGGTAATGCTTTCAGTCAACTTCTTCTATTTATCTTGTGAGTTATAGCACTTGAAGGAATTAGATTTTTATTATCTTTTTTCGAAAGGTCCAAAATTTCAAATTTGTCCTGAGCATAATCTAAATTCTCATTTTTTATTTCATTCTTATTCTCATAATTCTCTTCTTACCTTCATTTTTCTTCAAACATTCCCTTAAATTGTTCATTACTTAGATAATCAATAACTTCCATTCTAAATCATTTATTATCTTTTTTATCATAGGATATTTCATAGCTTTTGTTATATTAAATGTTACTTCTTGATCATTGACTCTCATTATTAATTCTCCTTTTTATACATTTATCACAGCTCTCCCTGTTGCAAGAAATGGTCTCCCCAAAATAATAGGAATTTATTTATATTTCTCTATATCTAATACAATAAAGTCTACAGGAAAAATAAACTTATCCACTTTCACTAATACATCTTCTATAACTCCTTTAAGATAAGTTATTGATCGATCAACTAACTGAAGAGTTATAGTAGTAGGGAAAATCTCTCCTAAATCTAAACGTTTAAAAATTGATAGAGGCATAAGTTTAATACTAGCTCCTAGATAACATAAGGCTTCTCTAAAATGTTTCTCACCAATAGCACAAGGTATAGTAAAACTACCAGAATCTTTTAACTTTTTAGGAAGCTTTTTCTAAATAATTGTGCTACACTCTTCACTGAGTGTAACAGTCTTGTGATCTGCAAACTTCCTTTCTTATCTAGTATATCTTCATAAATTTCACATAACTTGGCATTTTTTCTAAAGCCTCAATGAAAGGAATATTTATCATTAACTTTTTAAGGATTTCCAAAAATTTTGTAAATTGTTTATTTTTATTCTTCTACTTCAATCGTTGAGGAAACGAAGGTGTCAGTTTTTCTAAAGAAATTTTTATTGGTTTATTTTCATCATTGTCATTTTCAATTTCTACCTTCTCTTTCTCAACTTCAATTTCTCTTTGGATTCTTGTATTGTCTCCACTTTTTTTCCACTTCGTAATTGAATAGCTTTAATTTGCTCCTTATTCTAATCTTTTAGATTAACTTCAACAGTGCTAGGAAGAATTCCTGAAGGTCTGTTACTAAGTGCAGTAGCAATATATCCTAATTGATTTTCAATATTCTTAATTGTAGTTCCTTGATTTTGTATTTGATTTCCCAAGTTCAACATCACTTCTTCCATAGTCAACTTCTTCTCCTTAACTTGTGAGTTATTATTAAATCCAGGAGGATAATAAGATCTATAGTTAGGATTCTCTTCGTTATTTAAATTTCCTGATGGGTTTACCAAATTATTATAATTATTCTAACTAAGATTAGGGTGAATTTTCCATCCATGATTATATTAATTAGAATAGAAAATATTATTTTTATTATTTAAAGCATTTATATTTTCATAAGATGATTGAGTATTAATTTTTTGTCCTAATGAATTTCCCTCTAATACTAATGGTATTTGAGAATAGTTCACTCCAATTTGATCAATCTTCTTTGATATAATGGTAATTTGAGATGTGCAATTTGAGGTGTCAAAATTAACATTGCATCAGAATCATGAATACTAGCTACTCTCTTTGGATTTACCCGTTCAGATGGCCATTGTAAATTATTAGTAGTCATCTCCTCTATCAAAGAATATGCTTCATCAAAAAGTTTTGACATTAATGATCCACCTACAACAGCATTTATAATAGATCTAAGTGATCCTACTAATCCATTTTAAAAAGTTTGAATTCTTAACCAAACTGGTAAATCATGGTGTGGGCATCTCCTAAGGAGAACTTTAAATCTTTTCCAAGCTTCATATATCAATTCACCTTTGAACTGACAAAAAGATATAATATAGTTTCTAAGCTTAACAGTTTTCGAGAGTGGAAAATTTTTAGCTACAAGTTTTTGTGATAGTTCTCCCCAAGTTTTTATAGATCCAGTTGCTAAGGAATTTAACCAAGCTTTAGTTTTGTCCCTTTATGAAAAAGGAAAAAGTCTAAGCTTGACAGCATCATTAGACACTCAATCATATTTTAAAAGTAGCACATGTTTCAAGAACTAGTGTTGACCTCATTTTTGGTTGAGGTTTAGTTTTTTCCTCTTTAGTAGCCTAAGGTCTAGCCATAGGATTTTCTTATTGACTATTCTTAGAAAACTAGAAAAGGCACCCTCACCACTAGAAATTCCAAACTCTTCTCTACTCAACTTGAAGTTCCACATGTTGGTCTCAACCTCTAAATACTTAGTAGGTGGGGTCACTATGGGGGAAGCTCAAGATAAGTCACCCTTAGGACTGCTGGACCTTAAGGTTGACCCTGGGTGCTGAGGCACTCACTACACTTATCTGCACTCACAATCACTCACAACCCTAAACCCAAATTTCTAGCCTAGGTCCCTTGGTCATTCTGGGATACTCATGTAGATGGTCCCCTAAACCTACTAGCCCTAGGGCTATGGTTTACCCTTTTGCCCCTGAGCACCCCAAATTACCTAAACACCCTTGAAAACCCAAACTTTGCCAAAGTTCCCAAGTTTAACCAAAATACCCAAATTTGATCAAATTTCATTACAAACCTTTTGAAAACCTCCAAGTTATCCAAAATTACCCAAAATCTCCAAAGATGGCCCAAAGATGGCCAAATTACCAAAATACCCCTCCATAGCCCAAAATCCCAAAAAAATTAAAAAATTCCTAAAAAATCTCAGTAAATCCAAAATATTCCCAATTTCATTTTGATCAACTACTACATGACCCAATTTGACCATCTTTAACCAAAATCCCCCAACTTTGCCTTTAAGGGCCCAAATTTCCCCAAATTCAACTCAAATGTCCATCAATTTGATCTCAAATGACCCTAATTTAAATCCTAAACTAAAATTCACTTTTTATTGGACCAGACTAAACCAAATCCAAGCTCAATGGGTCCATGATTTGAGCCTAATTTTGATTTGGGTCAAAACCCCAATTTTGACCATATGACCTAATCTCACAAAATTGAACCCATAGCCTAGACAATTGGCCCCAATTAATGTTTAAAAATCTTAATAACATTCCTACACATCGAAATCAACCATTAATTGGCCTTTTTGAAGCCTCATATCCATTTGATTTTGGCCTAAATCCAAAATTCCCAAATTTAGCCTTAAATTGGCTAAGTCCCCAAATTTCACATTACTAAGTCCCCAAATGCTAAGTCCCCAAATTTCACATTACTGATTGGCTTAAACCCCAAAGTGGCATCCAATTCATGTTGAAAACTCTTCATAGGGTCCCCATTGACCATTTACAACAATCAATTTAGACTTATCCCAAGGCTAACCCAAGCTAGACCCAAGCCTAGCCCAACATGACCAAATTGACTAAAATTCAAAAGTCCCTCAAATTGACCTTTTTCCCTCAAATTGACCTCAAAATTCCCTCAAATTGATCTTTTAATTGAGCTCAAAACCACTTCCATCCTTCACCATGGACTCGGAAACAAATAACAGATTCTGTTGAGAGCCTACACCAATTGCAACAATTAATTAGGCCAATTGACATGGCTAGCCTAGAACAAATCCAAGACTTGGTCATTTGCACCCACCTGGACCCATGCTCTAAATGTGACATAACCACCCTAAAGTCACCAAATTAACTCCATCACAGCCATTAGTTGGACTTAGTGACCAGTCCAAACACCATGAAACCACCTAGATCAAGCCATGGACCAAAGGTCCCCCAAATTAAGGGATATTATTTCTAAAAATGTATGTGTTTAAGATATCCTTACCAAAATTAGCTATTATTGCACGAAATTACAATGACATATTCCCTTGGGTTCCCTGAGCTCCTAGCCACCTCCCCCCGGTCGGCCGGCTAGCCTAGTGGTAGGAAAAGCTCAAATTTGAGAGCCACCCCCATGGAGCTTCACCCAAATAAAACCTAAAGGCCAACTCATCCAAATTAAACTATGGAGATCCTTTGCCCTCCACCTAAGCACCACATTACACCTCCTAATTGGTCATGACAGCCACCATAACCCCATTTATATAAGAGGCCACCTCCCACAGCCATGAGAAGGAAGTGCTGAAATTTCCTTAGTGAGTCCTCTCCAAAATTCACACAGAGCTTCCCTAAGATCCTCTCAGTGCATTCCAACCATTTTCACTCACCAATTCCCATTTTCGGACCATTTTCGGAGCTCAATTTTGAG